>NW_027105652.1:1237549-1285321 GCF_000696795.3 Halyomorpha halys | reverse complement strand
AGAATTAAGATCATACTTCAGATTAGGATTTACAGGTCCTGGAAGGACTACCACTCATTAGGCCAGCGACTTCCAAACTTGCACAACGGACTAAAATATTTTTGCGGCACCTCTGTTGAGCTACAAATATGTACAGAAGAAGTTTTTTAACAAATGCAGAAATAACGATTTTGTTTTTATTAAATTCAGTTCATCACCTTGAAGCTGAAGATTTCTTTTATTAAATTTTTTAAACAAGTCTGTCAAGTTAGCAATGTCGCTTTTGGAATGAATTAAATTGGATCGTAAAGTATCACTTTTATCTTCCAAGAACTTTAGCACCAAGTTAATCAGTTTATAAAATCTATGTAAACAGGCACCCTTTGACAACCAACGAACTTCCGTTTAAAGTAGCAAACGATTAAATTCTTCATCGTTTTCTATGCAAAGCTGTTTAAATCTGTCATTGAATGATATGCTTCTGATTATGTTGATAGCTGTAATTACATATTGTAGCGGGTAATGTAGGCGTGCACTTTTTTTGGCAACTACATGTTGACGATAGATGGTACTGTGTACTCTTAATATATTCGGAACCTCCTTTTTTAAATATGCAAGGAAAACTCTGTAGCGCCCTGCCATCGTTGGAGCATCATCTGTGGCTACTCATAAGATATTACTCAGAGGTATTTATTTTTCGTAAAAAAATCATACAATGCATGAAATATTAATTTCCTTTAGCATCAGTTTGCAAATAATAATTCTTGGCAAATTTGTTCCTCCTTTGTAAAACGCAAGTATGCTAAAAGTAATGCTTCATTTCCTGCCAAAGTTTACTCATCTAGCTGAATAGAAAACCGAGATGTTTTTAAATATCCTCACAAAAACTCGTCAACATCTTGAGCCATTTCATCAATTCTTCTTTCCATTGTATTATTGCTCAACGAAATTTTCTTGATAATATGAGATGCTGGCTTGTGTTGCACAGTACGTATTACATCACTTATAGCCGGTATTATAATTAGTTCTTCACCAATAGTATAGAGTTTTCCCGATTTGGCAAGCCATGGCCATCTTGTGTGGTGACGTTGAAAAGAGTTTTGCCAATGTTAATTTTTTTTTTTTTTAGCGTTCGAAAATAATATAAATCCTGATCTTTTTTATCGCCATAGATTTTAGTCAAATGATCTTGTAGTCTGGAAGGCTTCATGGCTTCTTTTGATAAAAGTTTCTGACAAATCAGGCACATTGGTAATTTATTGCTTACTTGCTGAGGTGACTCAATAAAGCCATATTTCAAATATTTGATATTATTCAGTCTACAGTTTTTCTGTGTTTCAGTCTTTATTATTTGTAGAAAACATTAAGGTAAATAAATGTTAGCCAAAAATAGAAAATAACTTAAATAAATCATAATTAAAAGTGAATTTTCCAAGCTTTTAATTTTACAAAATCTTTTACCAAATCTTCTATGTCTAATTCAAACTCGATTTTAGGAGTAGACGACAGCCTTAGTAACAAAAGTAAGTAGTAATTAGTAGTAAAAGTAAATAGTAAAAAGTAAACTTAGCCTAGTTATGGAGCCAAAAAATGAGGGAGGTCAGGGTTCAAAAAATTAAGGGGGTATTTTTGTAAAAAACAAATCAAAATAAATAGTGATGAAATCAATTAACATGATATTATACATTGTAAAACGCATATAATTATTACAAAATAAATAAATAATACTCACCAATCATTGTCACACTATTTGTTTGTTAACTTTATCATGTCACAATATCACAACAACCTAACCTTTGTTTGAGTTATATCACTCGTAATAAAAACGGAAAAATCTCTTAATTCACAACGTGTTTCAAAATTTCTTGGTAATACTGCTGCCGTCCCAGGCTTTGGACTTGTAATTGACCAATCGCACGTGCGATTGCAATTACCTGCAGCATGCTCGTAGTGCTCACGTGTTTTGAAACGGCATTTTAGTGGCACCTCATGGACAGGTGCACATACCTCAATGCAATTGGGGTACCGAGTCAACGTCGAGTATGTTGTTCAAAGAAAAATCAAGCATTATGAGCGGAAAGCATAAATCAATTCCTTTTCTTTCTTTTATACTACCACTACCCTCTTACACATTCATTGCCCTTTAAATGTACCTGTGGTCATCATCCCCCTGAACCCCTGCAGCAGCCACTAGAGGGTCAATTTAGTATTGAATCAATGGTTAAAAATATAATGTACATTTTAGTAAAATGTTCAGTTTTTGTATCTCTTTCATACTAATAAATATTCATATTAAATATATTAAAAAATATTAAAATTTTTCTCAAAATAACATTGAAAGTACTTTTTTGATAAATGTTGAATTGGAATTTATCTAACTGTAAACTTAAAGGCTTATGTGGAAAATTAGTCCAAGAATGTATTACCACAGTGAATTATATAGAAATATCAGTTCTGAAACGAGCAGTGAATAATTTCAATTCAAAGTAGCGTGAATGTGGTAAGTGAAAGTTGTGTGATTTGTGCACCAAATTTTTATATTACTTAAAATACACATCTTACTGAAGGAGCAAGCAGAGAAGTATACTCATATGGGTGTTACGAAAGTGTTGAATCCATAGGTCACATATAATATCGTTTATAACTCTCCTACCTTTTTTATTTAGTTTTTGATATTGTGAAATTTACAGTAACTCAATAGGTTCACACTGTATACGATTCAAACAATGTACCAAAACCACAGAAATAATTTGAAACCAAGCATATGACAAATTCTTTAATTTACTTGTTTAATTGGATAGAGAATTAAATTCTATACAGATTGCTAGTTAGTCGAATTCTATATGAGAGCTAACAAAGTTGGGTTTGTTAAATCATGAAATTCAAACATTATAATAGAGAGGGGAAAGGCCATTTGAATATAAAAAAAATACTTGGTTCATATCTCAAATAGATCAAAAATAGTCAAAATGGATGTCTCCCATATTAAACGGTATTGCCGGGAAATCCCAACATAAAAAATTCTTTACAAAGATAATGCTGTGAGCTTTTAAATAACTAAATCGGAGGTGGGCTTGTACCTTCCAGATTACAAGCTGTACCTTTCACGTCACGTTCGCACACCTCCTGCATCTTCCATGACATCCAATCGTTTCGCCCGATTATCTGACTTTCCGTTTTTGTCCTTGTATGCATGATGGCATTTTGTTGCTGAATGTACAATAATGTTTAAAAAAAGTCGAAGATATATATAATTAAATAGAATAAATTTATGGATAGCTACGAGAGAAAATATATTAATAATCACCGCTAATTATAATTTAGTAATAGCTTAAAACCTATCCTAATATTCAATTGATTTTTCGTGATTAAAAGCAATTTTAGGGTAAATCATGAGTAATTCGAATCAATCTTAATTATAAACCAAAAAAGTGCATCCCTCCCCAGATCATTTTAGTGAGGTTTCATGCTGAATGTCGAGAATTAAGATCATACTTCAGATTAGGATTTACAGGTCCTGGAAGGACTACCACTCATTAGGCCAGCGACTTCCAAACTTGCACAACGGACTAAAATATTTTTGCGGCACCTCTGTTGAGCTACAAATATGAAAATGTTGACACAATTATTTGTAGAGCGGTTGAATGTGTAAGCTGGAGTCATCCTAGGATACCGCGACACCCACTTTGGGAACCATTGCTTTAGGCCATGTTTAATTAGAGGAGTTAAGAATCTTGACAAGAATTATAACATCCTGAAATCCAAAAAATAACTGATCAGGAAATATATTTGTTTATTTAATACCAGATCGGCCTAGTGGGCCTTACATGGTTAATGTAAGAGTTACAATTTTTTTAATAGAAAAAATTAATTAGAGCATAGTCAACTAACTGATCATACAAGTGTTTCCACTTATGATTTTGCATTTTAATATACTTTTAATAAATTATAAATAAATAAAGTTAAAAAAAATATTAGGAGATTTCACACTTCTGGCTTATTTACTTAACGGAAATTATGGAATTGGATAAGCAGGTATAAACCAAGCTTTTATGGAACCAAGGGGAGATATAAATAGCAGTCTTATGCCTTAGACCAAAGGGGCCCTTGTTTGATCCTAAGATTGTAAAAATAATGACTTTAGCAGATCCTGGGACATTATGTTGTTCCAAGTTTAATTAAATATATATTTTTTTCTCAGCCAGGAAATATACTTCAATAAAAATCAATATATTTTTTTAAAAGTTTGCACTGCTATTTTGTTGTGTTCTTATTGTGGAAAGGATATTAAACATATTAGAAGGTTTGAAGTAAATGAAAATACATAACACCTATGCCCAGTGTAAGACTGTTAAGAAAAAAATTCAGCCAATAATAAGACAAATTTGAATATAAGACGAATCAGAAGTTTTTCATGTTAAGTCTTAAGTCAAAAGTATAAAATTCTAAATTGTCATCTCAAATCGATTTATTCTTGCATATAAAATACTAAAAATTAAAAAAAAAAAATTAATGGAATACTAGTGTTGTAGATTCACTTGGCATTGACAAAGATTTATTTTGAATTTTTTTTTTAAATATAAGTGAAGAATAATCTGATTTACAGATTAAATTGTGAATATTTACGATAACGTTTCCATTACATTAACGAAAGCGGTGCAACCTCTAAGTGACGCGCTGTAGTTGTAAATCAGTGCATGACAGTCACACTCGTGATATGGGCAGTAGATATCGTCTATATGCAAATGTTGTTGGAGCTGTTGTTTGCTTAAGCAGATGAAACAAATAAAGGCAACAATCCTTTCTGCTAGCTTTTGGTTTATCGATTTATCTGTTTCTGATTCTGGTTATATAAGAAAGACAAAACAAATTGTTTGAGTTTGAACTAGTGATTCAAAAGTCATTTTTCCTGAATACATTGATCAATAATGCGGTAAATTGATGAAACTTGACAAGATTTACAATTTTTTGTTTGAAATTTGCAAGTTTTGGTCTTAAACACCTTAATTTAAAAGTATTTCCTTCTATAATAAAATAGGATTATCATGACTAATGCCAGATTCAACCACATGCGTGGTTGCTAATGTAATTGGTGATCCTTGATTTTAACTTAAACTCAAAGCTTCAAAATCATTGCTTCAGGGTTAGCTAATAATTTAATGGATTCTTCTTGAAAATGACTCGATATTTTTGAGTTCATAAGTATGTAGCGTGATAATCCTTTCTAGAATACCCATATTTCATATTTTCAAAGATTAATTGAATATCATCACTTAATTCATAGATATAATGTAATTACTTCATATTCTTCGTGGGTCAAATCCAGTGGTTGTTAATTTGAAAAGTATTGAACTTGAAAACTTGAAATGATTTTTCATGCTTGAATTAGAGTAATATATTTTTCTCAGTAAAATCATTTACAATGTGTTGTAGTTATTATATTTGTAGTTATTATATTTGTAGTTGTTTGGTAGGTATTATATTTGGTTGAACATCATTCATATTCATCGACATCTAATCGTTCGACAACGTAGATTGATATCGATCTCTTTGATGAGTTCTGATATATTGCATTCCATTTATCACAATATAAAATTTAAATTAATTCCATTCCCTTTAACTTTCGATAAATCTATCTCTAACGTCCAAAATGAGACTGAAAATGCCGAATTTTTATTTTTTCTAGGTAAAGGTGATCTTAAATTATCAAACTATAAAAGATTTATATTTACAAAAAGACAATATATTGGTAAATGACAGTAGTACTCTTAGAAACAAAAAATAAAAATAAAAAAAGGCATTTTTTTTTTTATTCAATACTTTATTTATAGTTTATCCTCATTATGGTTCACCTCATATATACAGTTTGATATTTTGATTAAGGTGTTTGAATCTAAATTTGTTTTGTTTTTAAATTGATGCCTAATTGCGATTAACGTTTAATTGGTGTTAGAATTTCGATTAACCTTTAGGTTAATTGTAAACTGAGGTCATTGTAGTGATCTGTGGAGCTGAGCCTCACAAACTCAGTATATCTTTCAAGAGATACTGTGTCTGAAAATTATTATAATATTTTTTCTAATTTACATTTAGTAAAGTAAAAAAAAAAATGTAGATCTTAGCCTGAAAATTAAATACATATTACTTTTTAGGAATTTATATTCATCGATTATCTATTTACTGATTTCTTGTAAAACAAAAAAGAAAGTTGTGGGGTGAAATTTAAATTAAAATAATGCAGTACTAAACAAAAATTGTTGGAATATAGTCTCCCCTCACTCTCCTTGGCTCATTTTAACTAACTAAATAACTACCTATTTTTATTTAGACAAAGTCCATTTCAAATCCATTTGTAATTTACAGTAGAAGGCTATACCAATATATAAATGATTTTGGTTATATTTGTTGGTATATAACACGCTAGTTATTACTATAATGTCCAGTTTTTTTTCATAAAAATGTTGAGTTTGTCTGCGCATCGTCATTTCTGATAATGGTTAGTTTCCCTTAGTAGTAATTTTAGTACCCTAGTGGTCTGGGAATGCATCAAAAATTGCTTCATTGTTCATATTCTAATTTTGTTAAATTTGTGTATCACTTGGAAGGTTTTTTTTTTTTATTGTTTAATTTTCTTTATTATTTTGTTTTTGTGATTTCATTTCATTTTATTCAGGTCCTCCGTTTTTTATATTTTATGTAACCCGAATCAGCCAACATTTTTCTTTGGGGAAGAGATCGGTTTTTTCATTCACGAAACGCTGTGAATAATTGTGAAAATGAAAATGAATATTATTTAGTTCGCTTGCATAACCTTTGCTCACGCATTGTTTTGGTCCCTTTAACAAAATTAATTCGCTTTTATAACCATCGTCTTTTTCTTTTCTTTTAAATAAAAAATGCTTCCCATAACCCAAAATCTAAATGATGAACAGGAGTCGAGATTCGTCGATTTACAGGAACAGTTAGATGATTTGGTCAAGGATATAATGGGGAACTCCACACCTGCCTCTGATAACCCCTTGGCAGCCACCTCCTCTAATGTATCGGGTTCGAATCGCTCTCAAAACGCTATCGTATTAATGTCTGCTATGGGTCGTATCAATGTTTTTCTCGGGAACGCATTGGGAAAAATTCGTGATCATCGGGGTCGTTGGCACGATTTGGGAATGCTCATCGACAGTGGTTCCCAGCGGTCTTTTATAACGGCGGAATGCGCTCACAGGTTGAACTTCCACTCCGTACACTCGATGGGACG
Organism: Halyomorpha halys; assembly: GCF_000696795.3. NCBI lineage: Eukaryota > Metazoa > Arthropoda > Insecta > Hemiptera > Pentatomidae > Halyomorpha > Halyomorpha halys. The sequence continues at coordinate 1,278,087 of NW_027105652.1, read as the reverse complement.
ATTTCTCGCGAGCGTTAACCGAATTGCGAGAAACGGATCAATTCACGAGTATAACAATATCGGACCCTCTCTATGCTCGATGTGAAAAACATTTCGGAAATTCCCAAATGTTTTTCACATCGATGAAAAACACATGAAGTCGGTCACTTCAACGTGAAATTTTCGTTTAACGGTAGTCCTCTGGTAATGAACAATTCCAAGTACGGAGCCCTCAACCGCTTTGAAAATTTGGGAAGGAAATTTTAAAATAACCACACCCATCCACTGGAATATTTTAAGGTTGATCGGGAATATCGGGATAAACACTACATTGCGCACGCCATCTCCGCTAGAAAACGCCATCAATCCATTCTAAAAGACAGTTCGGCCACCAAATTTTTTCGGTCAAAATCGTTTTCAATGAGTAAGATCGTTTTATCACCATTCGCTCACGGGTCCGAGGTTGCAACGTGATATAAAGGATGTCATGATCGCATTTCAAAATTCATGTATCACCATATCGGCAGACATCTCCAAGTTCATATTCTAATTTTGTTAAATTTGTGTATCACTTGGAAGGTTTTTTTTTATTGTTTAATTTTTTTTATTATTTTGTTTTTGTGATTTCATTTCATTCTATTCAGGTCCTCCGTTTTTTATATTTTGTGTAACCCGAATCAGCGAACCTTTTTCTTTGGGGATGAGATCAGTTTTTTCATTCACGAAACGCTGGACACGTAATGTGGTTCAATACTCGTTCTATCGATTCCGAACAACCGATGCTATGACGTAGTATAAGTCCTATAGGTTATCGTATGGGTTCCCACCTATCGTCGAGAAGGGGGGTGAAATCTTTGGGGTCGCTCATTTCTGAATCCCGTTGGTTTGGTTAGGGTGGGCGGTAGGTTGCATTTTACCCCTCTCTTATTTCTTGCGATGCACCCCGTACTATGACCCAACAAATATCGTTTTGTCAATCCTCTGATTGACCTTTTACTCAACAATCACTATCACACGGGGCCTCAACGTTTGCCTTCACTTCTTCGTAATAGTTTTCGGATTTCTATCGGTATAGAAACCATTGTATCACGCATACATCTTTTTGGAACATGCCATTGGTGGAAAGTTAAGGGGATAAATCCGTTCATGGGTGATATCGGAACTGGCTGGTGCATGGGCTATCTCAACAAGCTTCAACAATGGAGAAACCCATACACTCCCATCGTCTCGGGCACATTGATCCTTTTCAAATACCCTCTCGTTCCGCCTTTAGCATGATCGAGGCTCGTGTGCTGGAGGCATATCTGGACATAGAAGTTTCTCGTCTCACCGTTACTTCCTATGAGAAGGAGTTTGAAAAATTTCAATATTGGTGGGCGGTATGTTAAAGCCCAAAAAATTATTTTATTTTATTTTCTCTTATATTTTATTTCCAAGTGGTTTTTTATTTTTTATGTTTATATTAAGTGGTTATTTATATTGTTATACAACCTTTATAGTTAGTAGGATGACCTTCTTTCCCACAAGGTATGCATTTAGCTGGAGCCTCTCGAGACTTCTGACAAGTGTAAGATGGATGTAAGCCAGCACATTTGATACATCTGGATTGATGGTGACAGTAGACTTTTTTATAGCCAAGATTCTGACACTTAGTGCATTAGAAAATTTCAGCCCTGTGTCGGGGTGTACTTAAACCTAAAAGCATTACTAAATACAATCCCTGAAACCTAATATGCTTCATAAGAGGTACAGTAAAACATCCTCTGTAATGGATTTGTATCTGTTACGGACATCTCTTTGTTTCCTATTTGTTATCAATGACCTTTCTTATTTTTAACCTCTGCATAGCGGAAACTCTTTGTGAAGGATACAGATGAGTATTAAGCTCAATTAAACTATATTTTATCTTCCTGCAATGAACATAAAAAAAGAACATTGGTCCATCTCTAAGAACTTTTAACGTCTTGCTTTTTCATGTTCTCATTTTTCTCGGTGATTTACGTTTGGTACAGTCAATACTAATTGTTTTATTGAGTTGATTTATTCGATTGTCTTATTGTATTGTTAGTATTAATTGTTTCATCAACAACTAAAAATAGCCTTCAGTATAATGAAAAATATCCTCCAGGACAATGAAAGATATGTGAATTAATTAATTAATTTTCTAAAACAGGACAGCAGGGTATAATAATTGAAATTTAATCCGTCATTGACCGTTAGGGGTAGAGACGGTATTATTAATAAATTATTGTTTTACAATAATTTTGTGTGATACGTGATTTAACCAGTAGGGGATCTCAAGCGTTGTTTTACTTTCATTTCAATTCCCCCGGAATGTACTGTTAAGTGAATATAAATCCTAGCAGACCTCAAGGCGATCAAAACGGTCCATGCTAAAGATCCACTTTGTTGTAGAACTGTTTCCCATCAAAATAATTACACAGTTTTTATTATCATAAAAATTATGTTATCATATAGTTTAAATCTACATCTATAATTCTTACTTACTCTTAGTGACGAGCAAATACTTGATTCATCATATGCACTACTTAATAAACATGGTTATTGGTATTATTAATGTATGGCGTTGTGTAATACTCACAAAACAGGCCGCTACATTTTCCCCGCCCACTTTATAACTTATACCAATAGAGTCCAAGAGATAAACACGCAAACAACTTATTCGGGAACTTTTGTTGTATAAGAGCTAGAGAGGATTTAGTGGGTAATTCATAGGCCAACTTGGAAGGAGGGTCAAGCGTTAAGGTTTAGGGCCGGGAGGAGGAACATTGAAAAAGATGTAGGCGTGCTGAGGGTCTCTGGGGAGGCATTAAAGGAGTGCCTGAGGGTAAACAGGCCATAGAGGAGGGGTGTCTATAATAGTCAGTGCCTCAGTCCACAGGGTCTGAATCCAGATGTCTTCATCATCACCGGGGATGCTTTGAACAAAAAAAAAATTAAAAATCTGATATGATAATTGTAATCCAGTTTTGTAAAAAAGTGTCATTTCTAATCCATTTGTATTTATTTCCACCTCAAATGTTATTGTTAACACTCAACATATCAATACGTTATCGCTTGCTATGTATGCATGGTGCCTGTCATTATCTACTATTTGTGAAATGAATATTGTATATATTTTTTAATAATAGAAGTTTTAATGGTTATTTCCTTTCTATATAACTCAGAGTGTTATTAGGAACAAATTGGGATGAAATAATACCAACTAATGGAAATTTTTGTTAAATTATGTATATCTATTTCAGGCTAAATTTAGAACAAATGAAATATTGATGTTTTTAGAAATTGTATGTTAATGCTAATTTTTTCATTGCATATTGTTCATCGCTGTATGTTTTCTTTTTTTTATGTCTAGATTCAGAAATTATTATATGGATTTGAATTATCCCTCCTCCCCCCACACACAGAAACTAGGTCAATACACTTGACATATTTAATTAATCTTTACAATTTTCGTCTCAACTTAAAACTGGAGGTAAAAAATAAAGCTACCTAGCATGTTTGTTAAGTTAAAACATGCAGCCGTTTACTTCAAAGAGTCTATAGGAAATACAAAAACAGTGGGAACGTTTAAATTCATTGTTTGGAAATCTTCCGAGCTTTACGAGGGCCCAATGAAATAGCGTTTAGAGAAAAAAACATGGAACACGTATTCGTTAAGATCAGCCATTAGAATGTTTTATTCTGGTAAAATTTTTGGTTGTTAATTTGTTTATTTATGTCTCACTAGTTAGAAGTAAAGGATAGTGGGTATATATATGTACGTATATGAGTACACTCAATTGGATATTTTTTTGTTCAATTAGTTTTGTCAGTGAAACGAAAGACTGTTTATTATTTAGAAATTAGGCATATGATACATTTAAAACTTTTTGTGTTTGTTTTGTAATTTATTTCATTATTTTGGTTACCAGATATTGTATTGGTTTCTGAAAGTTTTTTTCTGAAGCTATTATTTCCTTCATGTATTATTCAAGTATTTCAGCATCTACTAATGCTGTTTGCCAAAACTGCAGAATTAAAATAAATTACAATCCCACCAAATCACATTTACCCTTCGTCGTAATCTTATGGCTTCCTGCCCCACAGTAGCATTTGATAATACTACACTTATTGATTTCGAACAGATAGGACTACATATGGACAAACAACTGACATGGAATCTTCAACCATGACTGAAAAGACAGAAAACTGCTCGTCGATTCCAACTATTAAGAGAAATGGTCTGAACTTCCAATCCATCACTAATGACTGATCTACACGACTAGAATCGAATTCTTCGAAAAATCCTTAATGTTCCTTACTTTGTCACAAATCAAGTCATTCATCAGGACATTGTTGTTTTATATGTGGCCGATCTGTCCAGAACCAGATACCAATCCTTCAAAGAAAAACTTCCCGATTACCTAAACCCACTTGTGTCTAACCTGGCTTCTTCTTTCTTTACTGATAGTCCTCCTAGTCGTATTAAAAAATGGTGGCCTAGAGATTTTCTTCTCCAGAAATGTGATTAGAAATGCAATCTATCAAAGGGTAGATTTTCCACATGTTTATATCATGTCATTTTATAACTAACAGTAAATGTAATGGTTGTATATATCTTTATAAAGTTGTATATAACAATAAATAATATATATATAAAAAAACTGTTGTAATGGTAACTATGAATAGAAATTACTAACAAAGGTTAAAAACATTCTTATAATTAAAAATAAAGCTGGTAAGTGTGTCATTCCTTGCTTATTAGACCATCATTTTCGTTCATTTTACTAACTAAAATGAAATATTATTAATTTATTTATACTTTAAAACTTCATCAATTCATTTATAATAAATACGAATAAATTACTGAACTTTTACTGTTAAATTTCAAGTGTACTATACAGATATAATTTTTATAATATCAATAATTATATTCTTTAAAAAAAAATAACATTATTTCTTTAAATATTGTTAAGTGTTTTTTTATTATCGACTTAGAAAATCTTTTGGTGAATTAATTTCAGCAATATTGCTGTATCGATAATATTGAAGTTTCCCATAGATAGATTAAAATTACTATCTGTATAAATTATTCGTAATCTTACTTGAAATTTTGAACATCAGATTTAAAAATCATGAATTGTATTCTTTGTTGATGCGGACCCAAAACCTTTCAACTTTATCTTAATTAAAATCCCATTATGGTCGAAAGAGGGTTGGGTTGTTAAATGACAGATCGAGTGGCCCCAACACCTTTTTAATGTTTTTTATTCATAAATTATATAAGATGGGTTAAAACACTATTTAAAATATCATTTAGTAATGAATATTTCTTGATTGAATTATCTTATTTCCTGCTATTCAGAGTTTTAAAAATGTTATTAATGCATACAAGGAAATTTATTAGAAGAGTTTTATCTGACAACTTCATCTATATTTTAATTGATTTTTAAACGTTGCCTATGGTATCAATATCGTATTGGTTTTTTTCTGATGCTATTACATTTTAATGTTATATGTTTTTCTTTTTCTAATCAATAAATCATCTACGCTCTACCTGTTAAAAAAAACCAATCAGAAGAGATGTGTTAGTAATTTGAATCAGAGGCATAAGGAAGATCCATGGCCAAGAGAGATCAGCGATCAACTCTGCAACTAACTAAAAAAGCTATGAGTATACTTCGGTCAATTTACTCTAGTGAATGACTAATGGTTCAGAACAAAATAAGTGGCATTAGCTTTTGTTAAAGCCCAAAAGTTCAGTTTCTTTTCTTTCCTTTAATTTTTATTTAGTTTGAACTGGTTTATATATTTTTTGTTAATTATAAGTTTATTTGTTTAACCACTAAGTACTCGTACATTAATTTTTTTTATTAAAAGGGATTGTTACGTAAATCATAGACTATAGAAGTTTGTTGTGGTGCGTGTATAATATAAAAACATCACTGCGGCTCGGCACTTATAACACTACAGGCTACCGTGGGATTACGGCCTGTATACAGACTGATAAGGCAGTCCGGAGTCTGCAGTCAGTTTGGAACTTCTGTCTGTTATCACCCTCGACTCAAGAATCTTATTTCCACCAACTTGACCTTCACCGTCACCATATGGATGACGGTGGATATTTCGGAAGATATATTATCCGTGAGAATGTATCGATATGCGCATATCGACCCCATCCTTCCGCCCAACTATGAGTGACTTTTTTCTCTCTTTCTCTTGCATTCAGCTTCCTATTTTTCTGTCACCAACGGAAGCCCTATTTTGTGTATAAAGTAAACTCTTTTATTTTTGTATGCATATCCAGAGATTTTTTTTATTCCACAATTAACTCCTTTATTTTTGTAATAACAGAAAATGATTTATTTATTTTTTTGTTTTCGCTTCATTGTTCATATTTTAATTTTATTAAATTGTATACATCCCTTGGAAGGTTTTTTTATTCTTTAATTTTCTTCATTATTTGATTTTTGTTATATTCATTTCAGGTCCTCCTTTTCATTTAACCCGAACTAGCGAAAATTCACTCAGGGGAAGATAATTGTTTTCATTTGTGAAAAACCCTCGCCCCAACAGCTTCCAATTCACCTCCTGCTCATTACATTTTTAGTGAATGATCTAGGAATAGGTATTCCCAACCCTTCGACATCACTCCGGGATCAATTCTGACCCCAATGAAACTATTTTGTAATCTCTCTTGTTTTTAAGTAACTGCTGATATTTTGTAATTTAGCTGGTAGGCGAGGAAGTGATAATTCAAAGTGGTATTCGTTGTAACTTGGAGCAGAAACATTTAGATTCTCGTCTGGGACGGTTTTGACCACAGTGTCTTTCACATTTATGTATGTGATTTCTGGGGAGTGGGCTTCGTACTTAAATGCCTGTCATTTGAAGATAGACTTGTTTCAAACTAATTTGGTATCTCCTAAAAATGCATAGGCATAACTTGTATGGACGTATAAAAATGTTTATTATGTGATTACATTTATATATTTATTCTTATTTAGTTTTTCTACATAATTTATTACACTTTTATTTATTTCTGATAAAGGGTCTATTCTCAACTTTCTATATGTATTATCTTCATTTAGGATGCTTTCCATTTTCAATTTATAATTACACATACTGATTCCAGTTATAGAACTTGAAAACAGATTTAATAGTAACTTTATTCAAGAGAATATAATAAGACAGACATATTTAATAGAATAATAATAGATATTATTAATCTAGATTTAAAACAATGTTTTTGGTTAAAGAATGATATCATAAATAGTATTAAAAATAAAATGGACAGTTTTAAATTAAAATATCCCCAATATAAAGAAAAAATTGAGGAGTTCTTTACAAAGTGGAGAATAGATCTTTTAAATAAATATAAATTACAATTAATTATCTTCATTTAGGATGCTTTCCATTTTCAATTTATAATCTCCTTTTTTCATTATAGCTACCCATTTTGTTTTATCAGATTTTATTATCCATAGGTCTGGATTTTTCTTTTTAAATTGCAAAAGAGCTTTTATATCATTTTTCCATAATTCTAATAGTTTATTTTCTTTATTATTATTCCTCCTATTTTTATCAATATAGTTACCTATTTTTCTTATTATATTGTTCCTTAGACCATTTTTGTGATTTTCACATATCTCCATGTTTCTAAGAATTATTTCCACATCTGTTATCAATATAATTACGTCCTTTCTTATGTCCTTTGGAAATATGTTAACGTTATCCCCTAGACTTAGAACATTTATAATATTATTTGGAATTTTTGTATTTGTTAAATTTTCCACCAAATTCATCTTATATAGTTCTTCATATTTATTGATTATTTCTTTATTATTATTATTTTCAGAGAATTTAAATTTTTCAGGAATATTATTGCTAGAGATAAATGTTTTGTTCAAATCCTTTTTTAAGTACTCCCTATTATATGGTTTATTAATTTTAACCTTTATTATTTTGTTTATTTTCTTTGTTTATTGTAATTTATATTTATTTAAAAGATCTATTCTCCACTTTGTAAAGAACTCCTCATTTTTTTTTTTATATTGGGGAATTCTAAAATCAGAATTTTTGTGGCAATTTTCTATTTTATGGGTGTTCAGAAGTCTGTCCATCTCAACTTGGAAGAGTTGGGTCTCTGAATCACTGTACCGGTACAGAACAATATTTTCCCTGAACCGGTTCCAGTTATGGATCGCAACCGGTTGGTTAGGGTAGGTAGATATTGAAACACGTTGTAAAAATGTAATATCTTTTAAAAGAAAGTAGAAAAAAAAGCATTATTGGGGCACCCACTTCAGCATCCGCTGATTTTGGATTTGGGTGTAAATAGTGAGTATACTTCGGGGTTAACCTGTCCGAATGATTGTGCTTTTAGTTGAAATATTATTTACTGAATTTTGCGTCCATTTAGCTAGTTCAGTATTTAAAAGTATTATTAAAGCTTCAGTGTTAATTGTTCATGCCTGAGCGTGAGCTTAATAAATAATTTTATCGTTTACAATTAAAGACTTATTTTTAACGTGTGAGCAATATTTCACTATTTCTTAAATGTTGATTTTTTTACTTTAACTTAACAGGAATCACTTCATACTACGAGTATGTACTATATTTCATCCAAAGTTAAGAGTGGTAAAGTTTAGATTTTTAGTTTTGATGCATTGGCTGGGAAGTTTTTGCCGCTGTTCGGAATTCCAAGTAGACCTCTCCGGCCTCTGAATGATAGTTGTGGGATCAAGGGAGTAACGAGATAAGGCTATTCTGCAGATAAAACTTGTTTTTCATCTCTACTTTCTATAATTTAGAGAAGGATATTAAATACAAAAATATAAATATAAAATTCTTGACACTTATTATTAATTATTTTTTTATCTTCTGTATTCATAAAACCTTTCAGAAATGTGATGCTTTATTTATTTATGCTTTAAAATATTTATTCTATATTTTATTGTTAGAAACTTGAAAGCTACAGAAAAAAAAAAAATGTTCAAGCTGAGCCTAAGAAAGACAGTATAATTAATAATTTGGATCGCTTCTGAACATTATTCCCTGTACAATTCCGAAATTATCTTATTTGAGGACTTCTATAATTTTTTCCTGTTTGAGATAATTAAGGTCCCTTGGGTGTTTTTTCTGTCGGCCGCAAAGTGGCGCTAATATGAACAAATAGATACATTCGTTTTTAAACGGAAAAATATTCATAGTTTCAATTATTTTGTCAATACATTGTTTATTTAAGTTTAGAAATGTTTTATATTGGTTTTTACATGCTAAGTCAAAATTAATTTTTTTTTAATAAATAGATGAAGTGAGCTAATGCTTATTATGAACTAATATCTAAGTGGTTTAATTTCCTTCATTAGTGTAAAATTTCATTTTTTGTCCATCGTCTTCAAAAGTTTCAAGTTATTGTGTGAAGCACACCAGTAGTAGTGAAAGTCATATACTGAAAAGTTAATCGTGCATTTCTCCCCTTGTTATTCTCTGTTAAAGAACACTTTCCAAACTTATTTCTGTATTGGTTCTCCTCGGAGCATAAAAATATGTGTGATCTTTATATTAATCAAATTCTTTTAGTGATTAGGAAGCAAATGAGAGTTTTGATCATTTTTATCTTTCTTAGTATTAATTTTCCATATAGTGACTACGGCTAACTTTGAAATTGCACAATAAATTGGTAATATTTGCTCCAGTCAACATATTCTACCTCATACGTGGTGCTAAATCTTTTTTAAAGGTATTTTTGTTAATTGCCACATTTTGTTTAATACAATATCAGTTATCTGTCCAACAAGTTTCTTAAGAGAATATTTTGTACTTCACCTTGTCTAAAAAAATATTTTTTGTATGAAACGCTTTTCATATGCTAATATTTTTGAGAATCTGATAGATAATTAGGGATCTATTCCATATTTTTAAATTATAAGCTATCATTGCGTAATCCAGAAAAAAATGGAAATATTCCAAATGTATTAAATTCGCATATTTTACTGAATATTGACAAAATAAACATAAATCGGATTTAGTTTGTTCTAGATTTATATTCTTGAATATGTTTATATTTTTCACCAATCCATGAAATTTAGATTTTCCTTACATAATTTCGTACTATTATATGTACCATTTTAACTACCAATATGGACCTTACATAAAAAATTGTATAACATATTTTATATGTTAAGTCGCTGTCCCAGAGGGTTACATTTCTAAGGCTATTTCGTGTGCCACTAAATTAAAGGAGAGACACTGCCTAATTTTCCATTAATATTGATACCTGATCTCTAGTTAGCCAACCCTGCAACATTAATTATCTACAGAATTTCGATCATGGAATACCTTATATCCAGGTTTAAAATGATTCGGGTTTGATACTTGAATTAAAGTTGATGCTTGGTGAAATATATTATTGTTAGGGATTTATCTATTACTAATTATCCTACATCTCACTGTGAAAATTTCGAAGAGTAAGTTATATGATTGTAAATGTAGAATAAATTTATGTTTGTTTATATATCTTGGCGGACAGTCGTCAATTAAAACCACTATTTGCAAAAGAATGTATAAATAAACTGTTCGAACATAAATAGATGTATTTGTATATTTTTCGGTGATAATTATAAGCTATGTCATTTTTATGGTCTAATAAGGGAAGGAAAGTTGCGAATAACATTATAAATTTTATGTTAACCCCTCCTTTCAAAATTATACCTACTAATTTGTTCTGACTTTTTTCTAAACGTTTCTTCTTCAATTCTTACCTTTAAAGAATATATAATTTATTTTTACTATAGTGTAAGATTTTTAATTAAATGAATTTCAAACAATGGTGCTCAAAATGAATTATCCCTCAGAAATGATCAATACAAGTCTTTTAACCGTTTCTGATCGGAAACATTTTGCTTGAAAAAAAAAAATTCATTAAATTTTTGAATGGCTAAATTTGTTTATGAAATTAAACCAAACCATTTATAACAAGCAAAAAACGAAAACCATTTATGTATACTTTATATTTTTCAGTATTAATATCTATGCCATGAATCCAGTGGATATTTAGAAACGGAGTAATAGTCACAGGATTTCATAATTATCAGTTGTAAACTGTTTATTACCTATAAACAATTTTATAGTTATATTTACTAATCATCTCGGAACCACTGACGTGCGGCGACGGAACTACAAGAATGATCATCTGTCCTCGAACGACTTCAATTTCATTTGATAGGATACTATTTAAGAAAAATATCACCATAAGTTCAACCACGCTGATCGATGAGGTGTTTAATCAGAGAGCTATAAAAAAAAAATGTTTAAAGAGTCTATATTTCCGTATTTTTTGTTCTAAATAAAAAGGGTGAACTATATTCTTAAAAACAAAAATATCTCAAATAAAACTAGAACTCTTTAAACGGACTAAGAGCCACTGAATGGTTTGGGTGAGAACTTAAGGAAAATTACATTTTGTACCAAAGAGAAAGCCTTCGGAAACCACTTTCTAAGCCTGTTCCTGCATAAGATGCTTATGGTGGGGGTGTCTCGTAAGAGTATTGCCCTTTTTCAGGCTCTTAAGTTCCTTCATGTTCTTTTATACCCCCATATGAACGGATTTAGTCAGAATACGAGATTTTAAGAAGGAAAAATCAGTTGTTATAGAATTAAAGAAAGAAATATTAAAGTTGGGGTTTTTTACTCTTATACTCAGGTGAAAACTGATCAACTTTATGAAGTCACGTTATCAGTAAAACAGTTTGTTAATGTATTAATAAGTTGGAATACTTGCCTATATAAACTAAAAATGCAATAACATTTAAAACCCCTTTATTTATCATTTTAAAAAATAATTTAAAATTAATATGTAAATAAATAGTGGATGACCCAGTTAAGAATCGAAACTACAACCCTCTGAACTAGGTACTCTGGGACCCTCGCCCTAACGCGGCCGACTATCATGACCTCAACTTTTAGACACTAGACCGTTGTGCGATAACCGTTTACTGACCAAAATTTTATAAATATAATTAAAAAAATATGGAATGGATGAATCTGATTGTGACGAATGGTCAGTGAACAGTTAATCGATTCATCCAAAATAATATATTTGGTTTTTATTTATATAACCGAAGCTCTAATTGTTCTCATTACATGGTCGATTCCACATTAACTCTTATTTTGAACACTTGACTGATTTTGGCGCACCGCAATCGGCCATTTAAACAAGAATATAAATCGGTGGCAGAAACATCAGGAGAGAGGCCTATAAGTAAAATGAAGAAAAAGGTAGCTGGATTGGAGAGAGAGCTGATTGGGAGATGTCAGGGAGACATAGAGCTGCGATAACTCCACTTTTCCACTGACCAACTCACCTCTGTCCTTCTTTTCCATTTGTAACTAGAGTGGAGGCTATTTTCTTACCCTTTTTTTCCATTCCCTTATACTATCTTACTTTTTGTGTACTTCTTGAACATTCTCAATTCTACTTCGTTTCTTCTTTAGGTTTCATTTATTTAAAAAAAAGAAGAAGAAAGCATGGTAGCATTCGTTGATGTTTTTTTTTCTTTATTTCATTGTACCATAGTATTGATGTTTGAGGAATAAAAAAAAAACACCACTATTTGATATGCCTGGTAACTTTCTCTATATTAAATGTAATTTTTGTTATAATTATCTTATCGTCACACAGAGGGAAAATTACCGGTCTAGTTGGACAAACGACATATTAGGTATTGACACCATTTTTAAATGAATTTAAATTATAATGGTGAATGGTCAGACTAGAAGAAATAATTTCGATTATATTTTGAGCGTAGTATGAGTAAAATGGAAAACCACTGAGTGTCAATTTGATGAGCAAAACTCTCATCAGAGTTTGGCCGTCATTGGCGCAGTATCCATTAGGCGTTTGATTTTCAAGCTAACAGGTTCGTTTTATTCTTTTTTTTCTTTCCCCTTTCTTTATTTTACCACTCCTTCTTTTATCCACTTTTATCCATTTTCCTTACTCACGTTATAAGTTATGTTCACTATATTATTATTGGTGTTTTTAAAAAAAAAAATTTCTATTCATTTCTTATGGTATACTTTACTTATATTTTGCCTCTTTATCAATTATTATTGTTACATATATTTTCTTTCTTTCAATTTTCCTTTTCTTTCCACATTTCAATTTTTAAATTATTAATAACTAATATGTTCATACTTCTTTGCATTATATAACTTCATTTTTATTTCATTTCCTTAATTATGTTATTTTATCCACTTTTTCAATTACCTATGTATACATTTTATTTCTCGCTTCTCTCATTACTTCATTTTATTAATTCTTTTTTGTAAAATTATTCATTTTATGTTATTCTGTTTATACTTTCTTTTTTATTTTCTATACTTACTGTGGTTGTTATATTGTTCTGTTCTTAGCCCTGAAGAAGGCTTGAAACTCTAGCCGAAACGTTGGCACAATAAAATAGGTTACACCTACTTATTTGTGTTTCTCTTTGACCGCACCCCCAACCATCTTATCCTCGCACTGAGTGTCAATATTCACTTGCATGTACAATGGAACAGGTTGCTAATCAGTTTTTTACTGGAACAAACAAATGGATGTTTTAAAATGAATATTCTATGTCCACAATAATGTTAATAAATTAATAGATTATACTAATTACATCAATAAATTGCTATTGTTGCCCTAATGTATAGTAAATTAATAAGTTACAAACTGTACCTAAATTTGGTTTTAATTAAGGTGATGAAGTTATATAAAAGACTAGAGACTTATAATTTATTTAGCATAAATACAACACAACCTATGCTGCTTACAGTTCCTGACACTCAACAGTGTTCGACGGAACAGAACTAATATGAAATTCCTGGATTTAAAAGAATCAACTAACATAAAAATTTAGTATTATCTACACATATATTGTTTCTTTCAATTGATTGAATAATTGCTTATTTATTTTCTACTATCATTGTTGGAATTCTACCCTCTTAAATGCATCGAGGCTTTTTTTCTTATTCTAATGAATAACTTGATACTTGTAACTATAACTTAATAAGAACATGTGTTAACTCAGTGATGAAACCTTGGAAAGAAATTAGTCATTTGAACTAATTACAGATTAACTCAATTTATTCTTAATTTACTGCCTTTATACGTCCTACATCTAGCACATAGGTGATAAATAATTTATAACGGGAATGAGAATATCTGCAAACAGTCTTTGCGTATTTACAGGGCTATAAGTTATTAATAGCTATCTTCTAAGGAGGACTCATCACTCATGGCCCACTGGCTGAGTGGATACTCGTAGTCTGGCCAGTTTTTTCAAACTTTCCTTCAATTTTAATTGCTTCATTGAAAGTGAATTTATTCGAAGGGATGTACGATCATTCATAGTATGCCAAAAATCAAGCAGTCACTTGCAGCTCAAGTTACAAGGAAGCTCTGACGACATTTTCTGAAGAAAGTTAATTTTAAACCGTCGTTGAAGAAAGATGTGCTATCTGTTAATTTTCGTAACAATAAATAAATTAGCAGTACACAAACAAGTTGTTTTTATATCAACTGGAAATGTAATATGGGTATGTATGTGATACCTTTAGCGCTCCATTCAATAAAAAAAAAAGAAAAATTAGACGCTAACATTCAATTACAGATAAGCTGAATTAGCGCTTGTCATTCAAACTGAGCATTATAAACCTGCGAGAAAGAATGTTTTTGCGATTAAAAGTTCTCCCAGAGATGATTAAAAAATCAATGTAAAAAATTTTGTCCGTGACTACCATATAAAAATGCAGAGAAACTTTCTGGGAGCAAATCTTTTGTGATATATATTGAATTAAAATTACAAGTAATCAATATGAAAGCAAATGAAAAACCAATCAAGAGCTTATCAATTCCCTTTCTACTAATGAGAAGTTATATAATTAAATCAATTTTTTAACTTGATTTTACCTGTTCACGATTTCATCAAACATTTAGGTTTCTACACTATCTAATCCAAACTAGTATTATTCGGAGGCTTAATTAAGCAGAAACGGATAAATCAATTTGGCTACAAGTTGATACATATTTTTCCCTTGTTGACTAACCGTTTTTCCTTCCGAAAAATAAAATGTTACATAAAGACAGCCTGGAAAAGCAAACTAAGAGTGGATATTATTTTTTTCCTAAGGGGAGATTAAACCACAAAAAGAAATCAGACCATTTATTCTTAGAGCAAAAAATAATGGAAACTTCAATTTCGAGTATATTCGTGAGTTGTGTGAAATTTTCAGTACGATAAGACGGTTTATGAGTTTTGTTCAGCTTAGTCCATCATTTTTGTCTCTGTGCATCAATACGAACACACTGTACGAAATCAATAATTTGCAGACTAGAAAACAAAAATGATGTTTATTGTTATCTGGTTAACTACCATAATATTTTAACCTATTACCGGTGGAAAATTATTTTGCACAATGATAGAGTGTGTGTATTCCTAATGCGAAAATCCAAGATAATCTCTACTTGGTTCTAATTATAAAATACTTTATAACAAATCGGAAAGAGTTAGATTCTCTATTCTTAGAATTATGAAACTCCATTTTTTAAAATTATTAGTAAAAACGATTGAATATAGAACATATTATCCTTCAGATATCTTATATATTTCTCAGATTGTACAAAATATGCATTACTGTCGCTATTCCTATTATTTAATTTGACTTACAATAGGAATAGTTCAATGTTCACTGGAAATATAATCGATACTTCCTTAAAAATATATTTTGGACTTTCTATTTCCAAAGTTACTTCCTATTCCCGATTTACAACTTACTATTCATAAGATTTACCAGCAGTGAGCGGGCTGTTTAAGTAAAATTGTGTACTTTTTGGATTGGCCAAAAAATATTATACAAAAATCTTTTGACGATCAAATTTCTATTTCCTGAATAAAAAAATTAATATCCTTCCCAGTATTTGTATAGTTTTTTACTAACTACATATCAAAATTAAAACAATGACAATTGGTAAAGGTATATTAAGGAATAATTTCAATAGATATCATATAATTCTACTTGTAAGATAGAGCTTTTGATGAACTTACGAATGAAGAGAAATCACCTTGTTTATAGTACTATATCTTTCCTTATAGCTATAGCTATATCGCTTGCCTTATGTAAATCATGCGAAACAGGTCAGAAGGTATGACTCCTTTGCCGGAGAAGAGCCGAAATATGAGATAAAGGGGTTCAGTATACCATACTCCGCTTCTTGAGATCTTAAGATATCCTAGGAAGAGCTTTATTACAAGGTTCTTTGTACTAGGAAATTCTCTCGGAGTAAAATACGGTCGGAATTTACCTGTAATATATCTCAGTTGTTGCTTCTTACTATGAAGCGCCCGTTTGTTAAGCATTAGACGTTGTCATGAAAGTTATTCGCTTTGCAAAAATTTAAATATCAATTTTCCTAGTATTGTTTGATCTTACAGCTTCCTGATATTTATCAATATCCCTATAATGTTCCCATGTTTTTAGTAATTTATAGCATACATCTCTTAGTCGATGCAGATATATTTTTATTGGTCAATTTTATCAATATCGCAACACATCATTAAAATATAACATTTTTCTATTACATTGTTTCTTCGAGTTAGATTAGAGGCTTCCATTCGACTAACGGCATAAATGCCTAAACATTCCTGAAAAATTCTAATGAGACAAAAAAATTAAATAAAAAGTGGAACCAAAGTTATACCTATAAACATTGTTTAAATTGGAGTTTATCAGAATTGTAAGAACAATTTGGCCTTGACTAATAAAATACATTTTAAAAATATTACAGCAGATTATCTATCTAGTGGTCTGATTATCCAACAGAAATAAATCAGATTGTTTTTTGCTTACGAAACTTATTTCGAGTTTAAACCCCTGTTACTTATTTGATTCTTATCTACTTTAACAATTATTGTGCGGTTGGAGGTCTCACAGGGGATCATGAAGAAAAACCAAAACAGTGGATTAATTACTCTATGCATTACATTCCCGAAGACGGTTCTGTCTCCTGATTTTAAGATGAATTGAATTGATTTTTATACTCTTTCGGTTGTGTTTCTGGGCATTCATATTTTATTGAGTTAAACCGACATCTTAAGACTTAAAATCCTAGAATAATTAAAGGATTTATTTTTTTTAACTACCTTGATTTAGTGCTTATGTTACTTATAATAGAACATTAATCTATCTCACGATTAAAATGTCCCAGCAACCTAAAATTATGTAAATTAAAATAAATAAAAAATAATGATTAACAAGAAATAATCCATAAAACCAATAAGTGTAAAGTAGTTGTGGTACTTTCTAGAGTTATCATTTATATAGTTCAGTATATACACTATTAAAGAAATTTAACTTTTTAATTTTGCGATATCCTGTAACTAACTATCTTTCTGTATATGACATTATTACTTGAATATAAAAATATTTGTTGAGAAATAAATTCTATATCGATGGCTTACTTCACAGTAGTACTAAGTACATTTTAACTAACTTTAGGGAAAATAGTTGGAGAAGATGGTCGGGGGGGGTGTGGTCAGCAAAAAAGGAACACAAAGAAACAATCATTATTTACTCTTGCCGACGTTTCGACCTGAGTTCAGGTCTTTATCAGGGAGCTTGCAGCAGAGATACTGGCTAAACACATCGAGTTTATATAATCGAATTTAGCCACTGAAAGTCAGGTCGAAACGTCGGCATGAATAAATAATATTTGTTTATTTGTGTTCTTTTTTTGCTGACCGAATCACCATATTCTCCAATTATTAATCTATGGTCAACTATCTACAACTCATTAAGGAAAATACAATCAAAGGTTCTATTTTTTTAAGGAAAATAAATAAAAAGTTTTAATTTTTCAAAAAGTGAGACCCTATAATTTTATTGTTCCTAAAGAAAGTGGAAATGTATTTATCACTACTGTGAAGTATGTCATCGATATGTATTGCTCAATGTATTACTTTACTGTATGTAAAAGTGGATGTGCTTAAGAATAAATAATTAATACATAATTATAAAAAATCTTATTAAAAACACCAGATTTTATATTATAAGATTTTTTTTAAAATTATAATGTAGTAGTTTAGAATTTGACCGGCTAGCTGATGCCTTTATGTCCTGACTTGACCCCATGTATAAGTGATAATATAACAGGATATTAATGTTCTTTGTAGGTTCGAGGACCTTGACAAACACTTCCTGTGTCCACTTAGTCTTTAAATGAGTACAAGACAGAGATCATGGTTTGATTGTTTTGTACACAAACTTCATTTGTCATCAACGCCATTTATATTTTATTTATTTTTTCTTATATTCGTTTAATTTTATTTATTTTTTAATTTGATTATTTATTGTTTTATTTATATATTATTTTATTTATTTATTATATTATTATTATTATTTTTCTTCCGTTCAATGTTATATTTTTGTCAGTAAATGTTTTGATTTTAGAAACTGGAACACTAATTCTATTGTTTTATCATCGTCTCCGAGGGTTTTTGAAATATCTGAGTTCAATACAAAGCTATTGAGGTATGGTGTGAAATATGGGCATTGTTGAAAAATGTGGCTTATTGGTAAATTATTGTTGCAATGCTGGCGGTTCGGAGGCGTTTCTTTTGAAATAAGATAGGAGTGGGTGAGCCTCGTGTGACCTATTCTCAGCCTGGTCAGTACAACCTCCTCTCTACGCGGCGGAGGTACCCCAGGGCTTGACATCCTTTTTAATAATTTTTAATATCCTCATTGGGTTTTCATTCCACAAATATTGCCATTTATTTTTGACTTCCTTTTCAAGAGGTTTGCTCATTTTATGGAGTTAAAATTACTTTACCCTGTACCGGAAGCGCAAGTTCTTCTCTTGCAGCGTGATCGGCTAGTTTATTTCCTGCGATTCGAATATCTTGAATACTGCCTGATCGATAATAGATTGCCAGATTGTCGGCGAACAAAAGTGGCTTAAGCCCCCTTGGCAAATTGAGTCCTAATTTATTAACTGCCAGAGGAAATAAAGTGGGATTAAGGACACATCCCTGAGGTACCCCATTAATCTGCCTGTATTCCTTAGAATGTTCATATCCGGCAAGTACCATAAAATGCCGATTTGTCAAAAATTGTCTGATAAATGAGAACATTAGTCCAGTGATTCCTATAGAGGACATCTTCTGTAAAATAATGGAATGATTTATATTGTTAAATGCTTTCAGCATATCAAAGAAGACAGCTATCATCTGTTGCCCGTTAATAAAAGCATACTGTGCTTCTGTTTCCAATGTTATCAAGTGGTTAATTGTAGATCGGCCTTTTCGAAATCCCGATTGGAATGATTGTATAAGGTTATGTTTTACTACGATTCACAATAATCTTCTATTGAGCATTCTCTCCATTATTTTGCAGATACAAACTGCTCGAAAGATTGAGCGGTAGCTAGATGTGATACGCTTATCTTTACCGGTTTTTAGAATTGGGATGACAGTATAATTGCACCAGATATTCGGTAATTTTCCAGTTTATCAGACGTAGTTGTAATAATCAAGTAGCCATTTTTTTGTGCTGTTTGAAAGATTTTTGATCGTTTCATACCGAATGTTGTCATACCGCGGGATGAACCTTTTACTGTATTCAATATATTGTTTAATTCCCACATTGTAAATTGAACATTGTAGTACGATGTTGTTTCGTCTGTAATGTTTTGAAATTCTACTTCCTTCGGTATGCTGTTTGGGCGAGGGTTATATAGTTCGTAAAGGTAATCAGCAAACATATTTGAGATTATTGATGGGTCATCGGACAATCGTCCATTGACTAATATGGTCAAGCGGGGTTGAGAGAATTTTGACGTGAGTTTTCGAATTTTATTCCAAACGATAGCGGAACTAGTAGAAGCAAAAGTTATCAAATAATCATGTGTTAATATTTCATTTCCGTTGTATTTAGATTTAATTCTAATTATATCTTTAATTACTGGAGTTAATTCTTTTTTTATTTCCTCCATTTCCATATATTTAAAATCATAATATCGGATAACACCCTTACTATGGTTGAGAGTATTATGCGGCGTTATTTGAACTGGGAATTGTCCACCAAAGTTTGTGTAAGATAGTAGTTTTTTTAACTGTTGACTGTTAATTGTTTGTATTAATAAAGAGGCATCTCTCAATTTTTTCACTGTTTTAACATTTCCCACCAACTTAGTTATGACTTTGTGAATAAAGAATGGAGATATTTTTTTAAGTTCCCTTGATCCGTTCTTTTTGTTATTAAATACGTCAGCATATTTTCTGCTCTTTGGAAACTAATTTTGCCAGGGCGATGTTTAATTCTTCCACGAATTTTAGTGCCTTGGTTAGACAGATCGTGGGGGTCCGAAGGATCATTATATTTCAAAAATTATGAAACTGATTTTTACGATAAGATGAGGTAAACTTAGGAATATATATCAATATATCGATTAGAATAACCACTTTTTGCTCTCCAGTAAAACCTTAAATATCAATTTAAATAGGAATCGAAAAATAATTTTATTTTGCGCCTTGCAAAGTCTTTCAATTTATTTTATTTTTTTTTTTAATTACAAAGCTATTAAACAACTTGACCAATATCTTAGAACGTGGTTTAGGGCTCAATAAACTACACGAAATGGCACAAAGGGGACAAACATAAATCTGTATTTAATTACCAACAGTAAATGGGTATTAAAACACTCATTCATATTTCATTTAATTACATTTTTATTTTGATTTCAAATTTTCTTAAAATGTAAAATCATTAAAATACCATATATTCCGGGTGTCTGGGGATCATGTATTGATACTAGAGGAATTTAATACACTCACCACTAGAATAGAAGCAGTGCTGAGCTCAAGGGGTTGTTCCCTATCATCGCCTCCTGCTGATCTTGAGGTTTGACGCCGGGACATTTTATTGTAGGTGCCCCTCTCTTAGCGCTGCCGGGAAATCGTTACGACGATCTGCCTATGGATAGGTTGTTTCGGGGGAAACTTGTTTAAAAATGTACTCAGAGCATTGGAAAAGATGAAGTCATGATTACCTTAATAGGTATTAAGGTATTATTAATAGTCTTCAACAAATGGTGAAGTAGGAAAACAATAAACCAAACGTTTTTCTTAACGATTTAATCTTATTGAAGGAACCAAATGTCCCACCTTTGCAATGGCCAATTGGTAGAATTATAGAACCCTTCCCTGGACCTGATGGTATAGTAGTATGAGTAGTCAAATTAAAAACAGTGGATGGGAATTTTGTTCGACCAGTCACAAAATTGGCCCCATTTCTTTCCTCGGATTAATGTTTGTACAAAGGCTGTAAATTAAAGTTTAGTTTCGTCCCAGAACACAATTGGCGGGCGGTATGTTAACGCCCTATTTAATATTAATTTTTAAATATTTGTCAATAGACGTAGGTTTTTCATTTAATTACATTGTTATTTGTATTTTGTCTTTTAGTTAAAAGTGTGTTTTTATTTTAAAAGATCCTTCTTAGCTGCATTTATTACTTGTATTGTAGACATTTAAATGCAGACAACAGCCCGTAGGGATTATTTTACCAAGCATCAAGACAACTTTCTATGGATTAACATCAGTTACCCAGTCGTCTTTCTGTAGTTCATCAAATATCGTCACCAGACCCTATATGCGTAAATTGTTATTATTTCCAAGTATAAACGTGAGCCCACCAACGTGTGAAAGATCGTTCTTGAAAACATCTCCCATCTTTCGGAGAGGATAATATTCTCTTCCGGACCCATCTCGTCTCTGACCCATCGGAGTTCATCCGGCAGTATTTTATTTTATAGTTATTAATATTGTAAATTTTCTTTATTTTTTTCATTTCATTTGTTTTACCTTGAATGACATTTTTATTTTAATCTTGTTCTTTATTTTATTTTGTTTTAATTTATGTTTTCTATTGTTACCTTAGCAAAATAAATGTTTATATTCCGAGCCAACTTGTTTTGTTTTATTCTTTTCAAAGCTTTCCATTAGAAAGACATTTTAGGTGGCTTTACTACATGAATTTATTAAAATATAAATTTATATTAATAGAAGGTTTATTTTATTGCTAAAATCTAATTAGGTTATATATTAATCAATGTCTTTACTAAATATGGTTTAAATTTTTAATCCACAAAGTGGGGCTATGGATCAAATATCAGAATAAATATTGTTATAGTATCTTTATTTGGAAACTAAGAAAATTCTATTGAACCGGCAAACTAAACTACATACACTACTTGTACATTGGTTAGCCTGTATGCTATGAAAAACGTCCTAAGGAGTTTAAGAATTTGTTAACTTAAAAATAGAAGTACGATAATATCTTAGAATATAAATTACCGAAATGGGATCCCTAACTAATTATTAGTAGTTAACAAAAAAGTTTAAATATTATATCCTTCGATTTGCTTAATAACATCATTACTATATCTTCAATCAGGGAAACTATAATTGATCATTGGTATAAAACGAATTCCAAGGACGCCACCTACAACGGTGTTTGTTGATTAGAAAAAGAATAAAGTTTTCCTTGTTATTTGAATATAATTCATATAGTTTTATACTGTACACAATGAGTTTAAAATTAAAAATGAACAATTTAAGTGTTTGTTAACTGCTCTTCACAATATGGACGAATGGGTCCATACCTAGGCCGGTTATCAGAATGAGTTATTTTTGTTTTTAATTAACGAATATTTTCATTTTACTTTGCCTTTTAATGAAGGTTCAGTGCATAAATAAGGTATCACACTATGATATACACGTAATACTGATAATTATTTTATTTCTTCATTTATTTTATTCCGTTCAATCATATCATATTCCTCCACTACCAAGTCGTTCCTACTCATTGACTTTTGATCCAGAGAAACTATGAATTTGATACCGGCTACAGTCTTTTCCGCCCTGCCTCCTAGGGAAATTTCACCCTCAGTAATATAATATATTGTGAAATTTTGATGACATTTTCGATGCACAAATAATACAACAATCAAATAATCTCTCTGGAGACATGTACTGACAATGGGACAGGTGTCTCTTTTGGTTCTAGAGTGAACGAACGAATGCGTAGGGCAAAAGAACAGCTGACATCGGAAGTAGAAAGCCCTGTAGGAAGGTAAGTTGTACTGACAAATCCCCGAAACACCCTCGCCCGTCACAAAGTCCTGCCTTATACGCCAACTTATCCCACCTGCTTCTCTTCTAATCTTACTAGTTTCTTGGAAATATTTTGTTCAAGAAAACTATTTAAATAACGTAGCATAAAAAGAAGATACATTACTTTAAGAGAAACGGTTAACAAACGATCGATTGAGCAGGAAATATGTTTTTCGTAGATAATCCTAACTCTTATTTAAGCTTTTGAAAACATAGTAAATCTGCATTTGAAGGTTAAATGTTATTATAAAACAATTTAAAAACAGAAAGAACTTTCTATTAAGTTATTATTGCAACTCACTAACAAGCAGGGCATAAATAATTTATGCTCCTTTTTGAACGGTAAAGTAAAAGATATTTGAAGCACTACAAATCGACTTTTTTAAAACCAACTTTATTTTCTGAATAACAAAAATTCAATGTTTTATGAATTCATTATGGCAAATTTCATGGAAACTGGTTGATATAAATATACCGATTAGACACTATTTGATGGCACATTGGCCTAGCTGCAAATGAGGTGTTAACAGACATGTTCATATCTAATAGTTCCCGATAAACAGTTTATCAAAATCTTTTTTTTTTTTGCAAATAAAGAGCAATCGAAATTTTGTCAATTTGTTTTAGCAAGTAGTGTGCAAACTGCATGATAAACGAAGATAATTAATTATTAGAAAATAACTAATGGTAGATTAGCCTAGCTTTAATTTTTGTGCTAGTAGGCACCGGTACGTTTAATAGTCATTGAGATACAATTTTTCGAAAATCAAAACTTTTTTTAAAAATAAAACAACCATCATTTAGTTCCATATAATAAATAAATCATCGTATGTTTCGGCAAATATCTCAGGGGCCTAGATGTATAGATGTCATTTAGCACTCTTATTGAAGCTAGACTAGTTTACCTCTACGAAAACTCTCGCATTAGATATCTATCTTTTTCTATAACAACTTTTAGTCTGATTTTACCTATGCTTAGGTGGTTCATTTTTTCGAAAAACGCTAATGCTTAGAACTCTGAAGAACAGAGCCAGGGACGTCCCAAAGGAAAAAACAAAAAGACAAGTGTTATATTATATTATATTTATAATAAACATTTTTAGCCTCCTAATTTGAGCTCAAAATATTCATAGGATATCAATGAGTAGTTTGAGCAATCAAACTTATGATGATTGTTATACACCAATAAACGTACAAACTAAACACAATTGAATAAATAAATTTTTAGTATTTTGAGCTCAGATTCTTCAAAACATTCACGGGATCTCACTCAGTAATTTGAGACATGAAGTTGGAAAGTGATTGATCCGTTCTCTCAATGAGGATTAAAATTTTAGCAAATTTAGACCACATTAAATAGTATTTATTTATTTTGATCGTGCGAAAATATATACATAAAACCTACGATTAGACTGCACGGATGACTTAAAATAAAAGGAGGTTGGGGCAGAGTAATGACACAGAGATACTAGCTTAACTCACTTTATTATCAGACAAGTCCGGTTAACGTAAAGACAGAGTTTGTTGATAACTTAAAGATAACTACTCCTAGTTGGACAGAGTTCGTTTATTTATAATATAAACACAGCTAACTTAAATATAAATGTGTGTGTGTGTGAGTAAAACGCCACAAAGTATTGCACAATGGTTTATTTTTTAAATTAATTATGGTATTATATCATGAAAGAACAAAAAATAACATACATGGCGTATTGATCCTAGGTATCTTTTACCTCAAGGGATTGTTAATTTTTAAATGCAATGTGCTGAATTTTTTCTGTTTTAATTTATAATTTTGTTCCTCAAGGTAGTCCCTTTTTTTTTTTTTTTTTTGGTTTTGGTCCCATCCTCTACAATGTCTATACAGCTGACATTCCAACCAATCCTAACACTATCCTCACCACGTATGCCGATGACACATGTGTGCTAGCAGTTAATAATAACCCATCAATTGTATCCCAAACTCTCCAATCCAACATCACATCCCTCGAAGAATGGTGTCGTAATTGGAGGATTAAGATAAATTCTAACAAATCCCATCAAATTACCTTTACTCTTCGTCGTAAAACTACGGACTGCTATACAGTTTCATTAATGTTACTCTAACTCCTGTCAAACAGATCCCCTACCTTCGACTACATTTGGACAAACGATTAACCTGGAATCCTCACACAAGACTGAAAAAGACAGGTAACTGCACGTCGATTTCGACTATTACAGGACTTACTAGACAAAGGGTCTAAACATCTAACACATTACAAAAGACCGTTCTAACACATCAATTTTTACATACAAATTTTTTACTATTTTAAACAAAATTCAAGATGATGTAAAATCGCGCTCTTAGGTTTTTTCAGACACTAAGTATGTCAAAAATATACCAGTGTTTATGGATGGTCGAACGAGATGGGCAACTAACTTAGTAGTGTTCAATCAGAATCCGTGCTTGTTCGAATTCGGTCTGAGCAGGTTGACGTCATTTAATGGCGGAACCTCATAATACATTTTCACTTTCCCTTTCTGGCTAGAACAGGTTGGTAAGCAGTAGAATGATCCGTTATTCCTTCCGTATGGTAGAGAATGAAATAACGTGAAACCAAAAATAAATAAGATACCATACCAAAACAAAATAATTTGAACTCTGTCTCCGTGGAAGTTTGTTTTACCTATCACTTATTTTTTCTCTATATATTCTTTACTATTTGATTAAGAATTATAAGATGTGGAATAAGATGATTGAAAATATATAATAGGGATAAAGATGCAGGCTTTTCAGCTTTAATTTTATTTGTTAAAATAAACAATGATGGTTTTGAAAAACTGAATCTCGGAAGCTTTTAAGTAAAGAGTGTTACATTTGTCTTTGTGAAATACAAACAGTGGCAATATCTGCATAGACAAGGTTTGTTATGTTGAAAAAAAGCACTAGCGATATATGCTTAGACTAGTGAGCACTGTTTTGTAAAGGTTACTGTTTGGTTTTTGAACACATTACGACCGTTCAATATGAAGTGGCCCTGTGTCAGGCCCTGTGTCTTTACTGTTTGAATGGAAAGATCACCATATGAAAAATGTTATCGTGTATGTTTTGTTTCTCAAAATTATGGTGTTCTACTTCAATGGACGGTCATTAACACTAGAAGTGTGGGTATAGTGCAATGCGTGGCAAGTTTCTTCCTGCACGTCCTGGATAGGAGAGCTATGGCCGGGGTCATCTTCATTCTTCTGGGGAAGGTGAGACGGTGACCGAAAAGGATATATCGGCCAACCGTGTGTTCTGCCAGAAGTACACCCAAGGACACCCAAGAAACATGGGGTTCGAATTCAACTTTATTGTAATTTATATTATACTTCTTTTGAATTATAATGTAAATTAAAATTTGTAAAGTAAGCTCAAACTAGGGCATTGTGGTTAAGGTTAAATCAACCTATAAGTTTTTTTTTTATTTTTTTAATTGACTATAATTCTTTTTTTTTCATTCTGTGTACATATATTTCTTCTTAAAATTAAACTTTTGTACATATAGTTCTGCTGTTCATTATTATGCATATACATTGCTTTCAACTTGTTAATTTACTCAATTTTTTTTTTTTTTTGTATGTTGTTCACTGAATACTACGATAATTCCACAAGTGGGTAGATATCATCCATAGGTTTTCTGTTATCTACATGTAAAGGTTCGCCAGTGGTCATAATTTGTTAATTTTTTATGTAGGGGTATATATTGAAGTCATCGTTTCGGGGTTTTCGTTATTTCCAAGGGAAAAAATAACGTGGCGTCTAATTTATTCTTTATTGTTATTTTTTTCTTATTTTTTCCTTTTGCGATTATATACATATATATTTACTTTAACTCACACCCTTTACCGCTGAGCGTGGGCAAGTATAAACGATAAAAATATAAATAAAGGTAAATCAAAATTGTGGTCATAAGAGCTACATGAGGTCATAAATTTTAGAAAATTTACAATACTTTAAATATTGTTGTTATAACTTTTATATTTGAAAAAAATATTGAGCATTGATTGAGAAATAAGCGAGAAATTTATGACTCTCTGTTTTTTAGCTACTATTTTGTTACTTATTCTTTTTTTTTTTTTTTTTGAAAACCAATAAGGTAATCTTTTTCAGTTTGATGTATTTCGTAAATTGTTACTACAAAGGATCTTTTTATTGATTTAAAAAATAAATCAAGATGAGGGATTTTCCTAGACTTATAGTGTGTCAAAAATATATCCACAGCGTACGAGAATCAATACACGAAGGATGGATTAATCCTAAAAGTTCCCTGCATATTCTAGCAAGAGAGTGGTAATAATAATTAATTCAACATGTCCTAAAGAAAAGTTATCACTTTCGGTTTAGACCCGAACCAAGATTAATTTATCTGATGATATATGTTTAGATGATTCAATATCTACAAGTGTTAATTTTAGAAAAACTAGTTCTCTAGTAATATTAATTCTCTTCTTCTCTTTCTTCGTTCTATTTTTTCACCACTTATTTCATCCGTGAAAAATTTGTCAAACACATTTTTTGGTGAGATAATTTCTATAATTTGTTTACTGTTTTAATAACATTGACATATTGATCTTTATTATTAGTGATTATTTTTTAGTTACCATTAGGTTTTTATGTAATTAAATTTGACTGTATTATCCTCTTCAAACACCTGTTTTATGTTGTGGTTCAATAAAATTTGTAAAATATCTGGATGATGTAGCATTAGAATTGTTACAAAATATATGCAGTAGAGTAATAATATGATATGGTTGTTGTTTTTGATTAGGGCTTTAGGTGTAAAACTTAATGGACATAAACGCCCATGTTTTCTATTTTATAGTCCTAAATTTAACTTTAACTGTGTTCAAGTTTAATGTCTAAATGTTGTACAATAGGTTTTTCCTTCTTAAAAAACTTAATATCAATTTTATAAATTTTTATCATCATTCAGGGCCTCCGATATACCGCATCCCACTCCTAATCTATTCAATCCGCGGCTTATAAATGACATTTCTGAAAGATGTGGCTGACTGTTAGTGCACTATTACTCGTACAATATTGACATTTTGGCAGTGGATTCTTATTTATTAGATAGAAATGGGTCAGATTTGTATGTCCTATTCTTAATCGAGCTATTGTAACCTCCTCCATGGTGCCCATTTGTGATCATGCATGGTCTTCCAGACAATTTTCTGCTTCTCTCGGGTTCAGTAAGCTCTTGAAATATTGCCGCCACCTTTCTTGCACTTCTTCCAGCATTAGTATGTTGCTATGGTCGTCTTTGATTAGATTGGCTCTCCTGATCGGTCCGCACTTGATGTTATTTACCATTTTGTAAAACTTCCGGGACTCTTTTCTACTTCATATTTCTAGTTTTTTTTTTCTAGATTTTTCTATTCCCTCAAAAAATAAAAAAAAATGTATATTTAGGGTAAAGAAACAATATATTTTTAGATAGTTTGTCAACATTTAAATGATAAAAACAAGAGTTGAAAAAGTTTAGTGTTAATTAGGCTATGTTAACCAAATTAAAAAAAATTAACACAAAATGATTCTTGTTTTGTCTATCTACAAAAATTGTAAGACTTTACTTTCATTAATTGTAAAAAGTAATACCATTAATGTAATATTTACAGAAGTAAATTTGTGTTTCATTTTTGAGACAGGTTTTCCATTTCAAAACTTATTAGTATAGCTCTAATTCAAATATATATTACCGATCGGAACTCGTGATTTGGAAAAAAAAAAAAGTGTCAATGGTTTCAATTAAACTACTTCCTGATGATACGACATTAATTTTAATGTCTATACTTTGTGCAGATGATCATAGATTCGATGATGCGTCCATGTAAATAAATAAAAAAGTATAAGGTGTGAAAAAGTAAATGTAGAGTTAACAATTAATACTCGTATGTTATATTTACTCCATTAGAACTCTTATGAGATAATTATCATCATATTAATTATTCATTACTTACTAAAATAAGAATGAATCATATATCTACAGAAATGTAATTGTGTATAGCGAAATATTGAATGAGATATTCTTATAAACAATGACAGAAAAAACAAACAAAATTCAAGTGATGAA
This sequence comes from Halyomorpha halys, assembly GCF_000696795.3. Taxonomy (NCBI): domain Eukaryota; kingdom Metazoa; phylum Arthropoda; class Insecta; order Hemiptera; family Pentatomidae; genus Halyomorpha; species Halyomorpha halys. Next base: position 1,248,791 of record NW_027105652.1, on the reverse strand, counting down.
TATGAAAGCAGACAGTATGCCGGCGCCAATGTGAGTTGGACATAACAGTCGCGAGGGTATAGCCTAATCTAACGCCGGCTTTTATTTGAATATATTCATTCTCTACTGTACTTGCACTGACTCAAAAAAATATAATTTTAATTAGGCAATAAATTCCTTTTAAAATTGATTAGGTCTTATGGAAATTAGGAGAATTCATATTATAACACAATTATATATTTTTGTTTTAACTGTTTTTTTGTGTTTCGACCACTTGGGCCATTTACATTGGATTTACAAAGTAGATTACAATTGACATGTTCACAAAGTTACAATTACAAAGTGAGAAAGTTACTAATTTAAAATTACAATTACAATTACAATTTACATTTTATAAATTTACAATTAGAATTGACGTAGTGAGTAAATTACTATATTAAATTATGCATCCATTTATACATGCTGGAATTAGAGTTAGACTATGTGTGATCATAAATATTATTTTTTTCTGGTTTTAACTTGCCTAATTAAGAAAAAAATATATAACGTAGAGAAAAATCATAAGAAGAGAAATTTTCGTTATCGTGCTCGCCTCCCATCTGCAGCCCGTATGAAGCCCTGCAACTAGGGGCTTCTACACTGCAGGGTCCACCCAGAGTAACTAATTGACATTTATATCCCTCAACCCGAAGTTCCCCTTCTCCACCACTCAATTTCTGTAGTGCTTCCCGGCATGCGAGAGTATTAGAGCTCTCTGTATCAGGAGTCACCATAGAAAGTGTAAAAGAACCAAGAAAGTGTAGAACGGTTCAAATAGAACAGTTAAAGCTTCCTGCAAAGGTGGTGTGATAACAGCCTGGAGAGCCCTCACCTCCCTTCCGGAGGGTAATATTGTAAAATTTGTTTTTTTTATTTTTTTTCCTTTTATATTAGGGACTTGGTAAAAAGTTGTGATTGTAAATATCAATGAAAATGTAGATTCCTCTGATATTGTATTTTTTTTTGCTTTTACATATTTTGTACATAGAAAGCTGTTTTTTGTTTTTTTTCATCATTGTTATTGGTTTTTAATTGTATTTGTATATATCATTTTTAATGTATTGTAATTTATTTATATATAGTATATTTTCTATTGTACATAATTGAGTTTACGAGAATTGTTCGTAAACTGGTGGGGGGAGTTGCAGCCAGGTGTAACTCTAATATCAGCTGATCGTATTAATAATGGGAATAAGCTTTATTTATGCATAAATTCAGACTCTCCATACATAGTGGTAATATGGTAGAGCAAATAAAAAAAATATATGTGTTATTTTTATTAACAACAATTTGTATTAAGCTGTATTGAAAAGAACCTACTTTTCTGAATCGATTGAAATTGAAAAGCTCATAATTGATCACACAGACTAAAATGACATTTTTATTTTAGTCAACTGTTTATCTGTTAATTATTTTAAACAATATATGCAGATTGAAAAATAAAAAAAAATTATAACCTAAAAATAAATATATTTTTTCTCCTTAAGGCAGATTTAGAAATCATGTCTAAAGAAAAAGGTCTGCTGATGGTACGTGATAGGAATACCGACTACAAGAAAAACCATAGTCATCTTAAACTTTTTTTTTTGTGTGTGTGCCTATCCCGATCATAAAAGAATTTCTGGTTTTCATGTTTTCATATATTTTATTTCTGGAATAAATATCTTAATAGTTAAAATAATTATTTATTTTATATACCTAAATAATAAGATATGTAATTTACTACAACCGGATAATACTTATCCGTTCTATTTTTGGGAGAATAGTAGTTAATCGAGGGTTTATTAGATAAAAACTCATATATTAGGTAAATTAAGATACAATACAATTTTTAATATAAAAATCATACATGTATCGATAAATGGTGGTGTAAAATTTAATAGACTAATTTAATCTATTTAATAAAACTTTCTGTTGATACATTACTCAATTCAAACACACAAACGATCCTTGCGATTTTAATTGTAAAGTCACTTGCTTTGTTTGTTTTGCTGAACTTGGGGTTTCTCAGCACTTTATGTTCTTTTTTCTACCACAGTTATAATAGAATTGATATGTCAGCGCATTACAGGTCAATTTTGTTTTTCATAGAATTCCTTAAAATACAACTGAATTCTAATTTAGTAAAGTTTAAAGGGAAATACCTCATCTAACTTCCCATTAAATTTTGTGGAAATGATTGTATGTAAGTGATTTATGAATATTGGAGTACCTTTGGCTTGTATATTAGCTTACTTAATATGTTTTGTGGCAAATCCACTGTTTTCAAATGTATGCAAGTTGATATGTTAATATACTGTATAAAAAATAAAAATGTTTTGTTTTGATTAGTTTATAAAAATACTAGGCCAACTTTTATGTTAACAATAAAATTATGTTTATGAATAGTGGTTGCTTATAAACATAATTTTATATATCTTATAATCTTCATGATTTGAAGTTATATTATGTTTTCTAATAACTAATATAGTATAACCATATTGATTCCCTGTTCTTCATTATAATTATGTCTTAGAGTATCTAAAAATATATTTAAAACGATGCGTTTTAGTAAGGTTTTAGAAAATAATATTGTTTATCATACATTATATACGATTGGGGCTCTTTTATTGTAGCTTATTTCACTTTGTTGAACACAAAGCTGATTAAGAAGTTAGAATTCTTAAGGGTCTTGTAATCAGTGATTGATTATGGTTACAATGTGTATAGAAATCAGCCAGATCTACAACTAAACATTTGATTTGATGATTTTTGCAAGTAATAACGTACTTCTTTTTATTTATTTATTTTTTGTGTTTGTGCTGAAGCCGAAAAAAGCGCCGTTTTCGTAAAAGAAGTATCAGGTACAAATTTTTCGTAAGCTCAAGAATCATAATGCCAGTTTTAGAGGCCAAAACTCATCAATATTTCTTATAGCCCTAGGATACTTTAATGATGAACTTTAAATTTCTATGATAGGGAAAGTAAAATATATCAATTTCAAAAAAATCAAATTCAAAATATATCAATCTAATATATCAATTTGAATTTGAAACATAAGACGATGTATTTATAATTGTTTAAATATACTTGAATATCTTGTTATTGCTATTCAATTTAGCAAACTTATGACATTGTCATCATCGGAAAGAGAGAAAATGTTCCAATCCAGCGGTAACAAAACATTTAAATTTATTATAAGTCTGCACGTGAACTAATTATCAAGCTGTAAGAGAATGTGAATAAATTTACCTCTTTTATTTTATTTATTTTTTAGTTAATGAGATATTTATTAACCTACTTGGAACGCTGTAATTTACATTATCATGATGTTTATTCCAAGACAATTTTAGTACTTAAAATATTCCGGCTATGTTTACATAAATAATTAATTTATTACATTCTATAATTACATGATGCTATAATTACATTCAATCTTTTTAATCAAAAAGCATCAAGGTATTATAGGCATGAGAATTTCCCCAAGAGAAAACTAAAACCAAAGTAGAGGAGGAACACAACAAGAAATCTTATTATATTCCGTTTTCCGGAATTTTCCTTCCTTCTCAGTTCTCAGTGAATAAATCAACTTCTTGCATATATCTGCTCCTCTCCTCCCGACCACAAGCTAGCTATGTTTTATATGTCGGGCATATGTAAAACATCCCAAGGCTCGAGTATTACAACATTCTTAAGTTCTGGGAAAATCCATTTTGGGCTACTTTGACTAGAAAAAGTGATATTCGTTCCTTTTAAAAAAAATTAAATATTTTTATTCTAAATTTTCTTTTTATACTCTTTAATAAAATATTGTTCTCAAATAAAATGAATTTTATCAGTTTTATAAATCTTTAATTTTTGATAATTTAACAAAAATTATGTTAGGGCTGTTATTAAAATAATAATTCATTGGCCAAAATAAAATTATTCAGTTTAATATTAAACAATTACTTTACTGCATTATTTTATTCTAATAGAACTCTCGCATTAAATATTTATACATCTAATTAACATTAATTAAAACATTATACTAAATACATACGATGTATAAGCGATATCAGCGAATCATTTTTATCCGTATGCAGATATTAAATAATTAAAAAATGGAATTAATCAACTGTATAAATCAACACACTTACGCAATAAATAGTTATCTTGCCTCACTGGAGTGTATCCCTTTCAATTTAACAATTAGTACTCTCTCTTCAGTCCCTACTTCCTTTCAGTACCTTTGACGCAGCTGAGAGAAAAGTACTGGGGTTTTTCGGAGTCCTACTTTGCTTTCCACATGAGGGTGGCCAAACTTCGGTTAGAGTTTCCTGGTAAATAAATCAATCTGTACCACTACACCCCTTAGAACTTTGTAAGGAATTTCTGTTCTTAGTCCAACCGTTGTACAAGGAGGTGATTTCGACATAATTGTTCTCAAAAGAGATCCTTTCGCACTTTATGAGGCTGGTTGAACCATGGAGGGCTCCGGAACCCACATGGTTGATTTACGGTTACAATAACGGAATAAATAATTATTTTTCACTGCCTGATTCGAACCCAGGTCCTTAGAGTTATTAGCGTATTTTCTTACTAATGTTTCTTAGACTAAACTTAAATGTTTTAAACAGGTGTGGTTATAGGTCAAGATGCAGATAATTTATTTTTTCTTAACTTTACCTGTTTTTATCTAGTGAATAATTTTCCTATTGTTATTTAATTACTATTTATTATAATTATAATATTATTATTATTAGATTTTATTATTAATTTAATAAAACTTTGTACAAGTAAGTCTAGTCTTAGGCGGTTCTCCAGCCTGATAACAACTTTACAGAAGGCCCTCGACTAGGCGTATTCAATAGTAAGTTAGGAAGAAACGAACAGCCATGCCAGGTTCTTAGCCCTGGAGACTGTCGTAGGTAGAGGAGGTATAGGTATGAGATAAAGTCTGAGGTAGAGTAACCGTTGCCGAGATGAATCAGACGGACTAGAACTGTCAAGAGAAGCTCCAGCTTACTAGTTACCGAGATGAAACGGACGGACTAGAACTGTCAAGAGAGGACGGGATCAACTAAATTGGTTACCAAGATGAAGCGGACGGACCAGTTTAGCCGTTGAGGATCAGGTTACAATCTTAGTTGCCGAGATTAAGCGGACGGACTAAGATTGCTGGAGAGAAGGAGAGGATTGAAGGAGGTAGGCCAACATCATAGGTAGGCGTGCTGAAAATCCTGACTCTTGTGAGATACGATTGGCAATGAACCTTTCTATCTCAAGTAGAGTGTACGCCACCAGTGCTATGACTAGACCTGGGTAAGGCTGTGGATCAAAGATCGGAGAGGGGATTTAGAGCCCCTTATTTATATGCCTAGTCCATGTGGCTGTGACCTAGAAGCGGTCGGTACATGTACTTGAGATAGTTTCGTCCATTGTTTTGGTATCGTTTATTAACCATTTTATCGATATCGTTAAGTGTTATGTACAGACATTAATAATATATAAAAATAACAATATGTCTTTACAAAATGGAGTAATTTGTAAATTTGAGAGCTTCGGTGAGGCTCGAGGTGCTGTACCCTGGTGGATTGTGGCTGAACCTCATGCTCCCTCTCGCCCCTCCTGCTACAAGATAATATGTTTGTAGTTCTTTCACCTATAAAGAATAATGTATATAGAACCTTGTTCTGGAAAAGAACACCGTTATGGTAATACTAATTACCAATAAAATTAAAATAGGCTAACAACTTTGAAAATCATATAGCAACCATAGTACTTGAATAGCGATTGATAGAATTACATTAGACCCGTGTTTAACTATCTTAAAAACTAAAAGTTTAAGATTTGAAATGATGGAATCAAGTTTGTTTTGTTTTACAAAGCAAAGTACATATGAGTACTTAAATGTTATGTTACATCTTAACTCCTTTATAATCTCAAATATCAAAATCTTTCAATTTTAGTATGCTAATAAATCTTTAAAAAAAAACTTTCTATTGTGTGTGTTCATTAACAATTATGTATGATTTTATTTATTGCGAAATATGTGTTGATGTGGAAAAAAACTAAATTTTTACTTAGGCATAAAGGTTTTGAGATTGAATAAAAAACATAGAAAATAAAAAATATATTCGAAACAACTATCAAATCCCAAATTTTCAAGGAAGACTAAAAACCGTTAAAAAAAAAAAAAAAAATTATTATCATATTAAGTTTATTATCTTAATAATATGTGCTAGTAACTGATATATTAATACAAATTAAATTGTTTTTGATTACATTCAACAAAAATAAAATGATTGAATTCTGAAAAAAAATAGAAATAATTAAATTCAAAAAAAAAATAAAATTTAAAACAAGCCGTTTCGGACAATAATTTATAATTAAGGGTACTTAACTTCAAGCTGGAGACTTCGAAGGGCAAACAAAGCATTAATTTTTTTACTTTATCTTGTTAATAGATTGAGAAAAATGGAACTACAAAATAGGAAAAATTTTATGAATGAACAATTCAAAAGATACTAGAGTTACCTTACAGTAAAACATCACTGATAATTAATGATTAATTGCATATAAATGATTAAAAACAGAATTATTCTGGAAATAAATGCAATTTAAAAACATGAAATATTAAATTTAAAAAAATAAGACTATTTAAAAGATATATACATTTTTTTATTGTTTTGAGAAGGGTAACGCTGTTGTTTTTATACTGTATAAACGCTAAAAAAACTGAATAAATATTAAAATATTGCTAGGTGTAAATTGGTTTTGCAGCATATTTAAAACTCAATAATAAAATCAACAAGAGAACACAGGTGTAAGAGTGAGAGATAAAGCCTCTGTGGAAGTCAGCTGAGTAAATTCAGCCAATCGCCGACACCCAGTACCGGCAGGGGCACGGGGTAGAAATATCCAATCTGATAAAGGTAATTTCCCGGATTTAATTGTATTTTTCCCCTATATAGCAGGCCTACACCCCGTTTAATTTACGGCTACATCTTAATTAAAGGAGCTTCCTATGGTGTATATAATCCTACCCAGCTAATTTTTCCCTCCAGATTATACTTTTAATACAAAAATATTTAGCCAATATTTTATGATGTAATTAGGTTTTCTATATGTGCTTTGTCCGTTTAAAAATTACTTCTTACTAATATAGTATACGTTGCTTCTAGCATTTTATAAGATTATTTGGCATTAAGAAGAGATTATTTTTCATTATCTGGCAAAAGCCAATAATAACTTACATTTGAAAATGTTTTGATTATCATTTATAAGCTAGAGCGAGTAATTCCTTTATTTTCCACTTATATATCCTTTTACACATGTGGTTTTTCTATTGATTATTGTTTGGTATATAGTAAAGGTGATCTCAGAATAATAAAGTAAATGCTATTGCTTAATTATTTAGTACTTTTATTAAAACCCCATTACTACTCACGGTGACATGAAAAGATGAAAATGCCTTCATTATTAGAGAGTTCTTACTATGACAAAGAAGATGTCAAGAGAATGGTCTGAAAGGTGACTTAACAAGGTTTGTTTAGGTTAACAAATTAAACAATGAATAATTTTTGGATGGATAAGTCATTTGAATGGTTTAGATCGTGTCTTTAGAGATAAAATATAATTTTAATAAGTCACATTGTTATTACTCTTCAATTATTTAAATTTAAACTGGGATAACTGTACGATGTGTATTGGAAGTAATATATTTCATAATCGTTACAAGGTTAACAAATTGTTTTTCTTTGTTAAAAGGTTAAAAAAGTTTTTTTTTGTTTTTAACTTTCGGATAAATCATTTGAATTGTTGTTTAGATCATACGTTTAGAGACAAAATAGGTTTGATCGGTTAAAATTTTATTACTCTAGGATTATTAAGTTCAAAGTGGGATAACCGTAATTGTTATATTACGTAATTGTGTTTACTTTTTTTATTTCATGATGTTTTCTTTTATTATGATCTTCACGTACTTTTTTTTTTAATGATCGGCTATCTTTCCAATGAATTTTTTAAAATATTTATACCTTATGAATACAAAATTTCACTATAGTGCATTTGTGGACCTTGTTATTATTTAAGAAATTGTATAGGTCTTTTAGATCTCTATTTATATGCACGTTTAAACTGCATTTTTTTTAATTTGTCAAATGATTACTTATTATGGAACATATTTTATTTCTAGTACGAGGAGAAGATGTTTGAGGGTGCGGTAAAAATGAAACACAAATAAGTTGATGTAACTCATTTAAGTGTGCCAACGTTTTGGCTAGAGTTTCTAGCCTTCATCATAATTAAATAAATTACATCAACTTATTTGTGTTTCATTTTGACCGCACCCCCAACATCTTCTCCTCGTACAAGTCATCCACGGTCAACTATCTCTCATAATTATATTTTATTTTTAGTAGCATTTATATGATTCTCGGATGTCTGGATGCTATCAAACATATTTTCAAGTTTTGTAATTATATTAGTTCTTTCTTTGTGATTTTTTTCCATATCAAAGTTGAAATTTTCACCAAAATGATATCAAGTTCATTACGATCTCTGGAATGTCTAGTTTTGTTTCGTTAACAACTCTGTTTTTGATTTTAGGTAAATTGTTATATTTCTCTATCGATTCAGCTTTGTTTAATTTATCAGATTCAATTTTGTATAATGTGTAGATTTTTTCTATATTATTTGCCTTCAAAGATGTTAAATTTTTGTTATAATTATCATCCCTGATTATTTTGGGTTTATTTATTTTGCGATTTAACTTCATGTTTAATTTGCTTTTTTTTATAGTTATGACCCTCTCATCGTATTCATCAATCCATTTATTTGTCTTGATCTTAAATTCTGTATTTTTATCTTTGTAAAATTGTTGTACACCATTTATTATTTGTTTCATTTTTTATTTATCTTATTTGTAGTCCAGTATGTTTGTTTTATTTCCAATTCAATTATTTTATAACTGAGTATAGTAAGGTAATTAATCATTTTATTATTGATCAAGAATTGATTGTAAAATAAATTATCTAATTGTTGGATTTTGTAGAGAATTTTTCTTGTAATTTACTTTTTTTTAAGAAATATAAATTAATGAATTAAATAATAACAGTATGATATGATGTCAGAAATGCACTTGAATTAAAAAAACAATACTAGCACATCTCAAAATAAATAATGAAGAAATAGACATAGTGAGTTTTGATTTCAAATCTCTATTTACCAATGTACCAGTATATGACTGCTTGAAACTAATAGAGGTTAATTGCAAAAAATTAAAAACTAACACAACAATAAAAGATAAGAACATTTTCATTGAATGTCCAAATCTATGTAAAAAGTAATTTTTTTATAAATATAAAGGAAACTACATATGGCAACTACATGGATTAACGATGGGTCTACAATAAATTTAAGTGGGATTTACTCGAACAATTTACTAAATACTCAATTGATGAAGACAGGAACAAAAGCTATTTTGATAAGAACATATATAGATGACTTAATAATAATAACAATGAAAAACAGCTATCAAGAAATTTTATATTTGTGTTCCACTAAAGAATTTAATTCACTATTGAAAGACCTCAAAATAAAAAATAAGATTTCTGGATATGGATATAATCATAGATAGAGGAAAAATAACCACTAAATGGATTAGCAAATTTAATACAAGCAATATATTTCTTAATTACTTTTCAAATCACCTACATTACAAAAAGATAACATAGTAAAACATTTAATTGACAGAGCAATAAACTTAACGGACAACATTTACATAGAAGACATTAAGACTGAAGTATACAACATGCTAATGGAAAATATTTATCCCAAAAGATTGATAAATAGACTATGGTATCATAAAATAAACAGCAAACATACAACCAGAAACAATAAAGAAAATAGAACACTGAAGAAAATAAAAACGATCAGAACAAAAAAGCAAAACCACCAAGGCTAACTACAAAGCTGACACTAAACACTTAAATACACATTACGCCGAAATTATAAATAGACTGAAAATTTAAACATAAAAATTGGAGAAAATAAATGGGTTTAGAACAGTCAAATCATAGAAAAAAGTCACATTGGACATGAGATAAGGTCTAAAGCGGTAGTAAAAAATATAGTTCAATGTTTATGCTAAAGAGAGGAGAATGATGCACCAAATCATGAATGATAATAACATAAAACATTGTAAAACCATTTTTTTCAACTAAGTAGAAAATGACATAATTTTCCTTGTGAAAATAAATGTTTGACTAATTATGAGGTAAATATAATTATATGAATTATAAATACACATGGATGAGAATTGTTTTTATAGTGAAACTTATTAAAGTATATAAATGTGGGACAATAGTTCCGACGTTATGCAGCATTAAAATATATTCAAATAGGAAGTTTTTAACCTTGAACAATTTATTGTGATTAGTTAAATTAATAATGGAGCGTATGTAAAAACAATATTGTAAAAAGAAAGAACAAGGTATAAGAAGATATATATGGAGAATAGGGAATGAAGAAAGTAAGAAATAGGAGAGAAAGAACTTAAAGTTATAGGAAGAAAATTCGTGTTAAACTGATTTTAATTGCAGGAAATGCCATCTCCTCAAATGTCATTTCCTCGCCTATGTTCTCTTATATATCTACGGTCAATTATCTTAACGTCATATTTTTGTATTGCTTGAAAAAATATATACTTATAAGACACCACAAATACATAAACAATAAATCTGTGTAATTATATTTTTATACTTGAAACTCGCAAAGCTGGTAAAGAAAACAAAAATTCAGAATTAAATGATATATAGGAAACAATAACAAATATATTCAATTTTTACCAAAATCAAAAGTACGGTATTATAAGAAAAAAAAAGTAAAGGTAATTTTTAGTAGTAGTCACATCTAACGTTTTGAAAGATTGACTTTATAGGCAGAGAGTTATTTAGAAAATTAATTTTTAAAAAGTGTAGGTTGTAATTCTCTTAATTATTTAATTATAAGAGGTCTCACTAGTCCACAAATGCACCTGTGGCAAACTGAGTACCTGATAACCTCCCTAATCCAGTTAGAGCAAATATTGTAATAAAACAAGTAATGTATTCTAATGGTTATAATTAATTTTCCAGTTATTAACAAGATCATTTTAGTTGGCGACGAGGCGAAAAGTGTTTTTTTATTTATTTTCAGCGCTCAGTTTCCAGTGACTGTTTTTTATTTTCAATATTCAGTTTTTAACGTTATATCCTTGATG
>NW_027105652.1:1218876-1236454 GCF_000696795.3 Halyomorpha halys | reverse complement strand
CTACTATAGACACCTGCACCCGCATTTTTATTTGCCTCTGTAGCTGACCCATCGGTGTATATATGGATCCATTCTTGCTCCATCTAGGTTTCCAGGTAAATCTAGGTTTCCATAAATCAGCCGTAAATCTACGGCAAATCTAGGTTTCCAGTGACTTTCGTTAAGGTACAATTACAATTTTTGTTTAGAATGAATACTGAGCATTTGAATTTACTTCTTGCTCCAATTCAAGAATCACAAAAAGCAATGATTGACGAAACATCATCAAAACTTCAGCCTCCCATAGCAACAGCCATGGGTTCAGTTAATTTTTCGAGTATTCCACCAAGTTTTTTGAAAACTTTTATCCTAATAAAGAAAAATTTTCCTGTTATCTTTAACGATTTGAGAATTATTATACAATGAAAGGTCTTAAAGATAAAACCCAGATAGCACAGCTTCTATGTGTTAGTATTGGATCTGTGCATTACAATAAATTGCTAGCATTTTTGGGTCCACAAAAACCAGAGAGAGTCTATCACACGATGAACTCATTGATGCATTTAAAAAAATGCTTATTCCAAAAAAAAAGTGTAGCAGTAGCCCAGCACTATTTTCTAAATATTTTTCAAAGAGGTAGTGAAACATTTCAGAATTTGTTTCAAAACTGCAACAAGACTTTACGGAATGCGAACTGTCCGTAATATGTACAGCTGATAACTGCAAACAGGTTATATCTGTTTCTGAAATTTTTCTGAGAGCTCAGATCATTCGTGGTTACGCGATGAATGGCTACGTGAGCAAATTTTAAAGTCTAATGCTACAACATTCAATGCAATTTTAGAAAAACCTGTTGCTCTTGAAGCTGCTAAAATTGAAAGCACCAAACTTAACCAGCCATCATAACTTTAATGAACAAATGAGCGAGACAAATAAAATCAACAGTTTTTCAAAAATTCGTTCTAGGAATAGTTCGAGGAATCGTACAAATTCAAGATTATCTCAAAATAGAAATTATCCTCCCTACTATCGAGCTCTAGGCTTAGACAACCTCTGCATTAGATGTGGGCGAAGCAATCACATAATACAAGACTGCAGAGTGGATAAAGAAAAATTGAAATGTAGGTCTTGTTCAAAAATTGGCCATGCAAAATTCTGCATTTCAACTCTAATTCGAGAATCAAGAAATAAAACTGATTCGAGCACTACCAACACTCTCGAGGCAATGCCAAGACGCGTATGGCCCCACTTATGGTCTCAACAAGATCATTCCCATCGTCGACTTGTTTGAAATGGCCGAGAGTGACAAATATATAATTATAGTCCAACTCAATGGTAAGCCTCAAAAGTTCGAAGTCGATTCTGGGGCTAAATATTCGCTTCTGTCTGAACTTGAGTTCCAGCAGCTGAATTTGAATATACCTTTGCAAGCATCAAATATTCCTTTCCGATCATATTCGGGAAACATCATCCAGCCCAAAGGAAAAATTGTCGTGACGGTCGCTCGAGATTCTGGGCGAATTACACATCGTGCCAGCGGGATAAGAAGCGTTGCTAGGACGTAAATTGAATCGGAGTCTAGGTGTCGAACTTCAACAACTGGATACAGAGCAGAGAGACCATATTCCAGATTCCAATATCAATGCATTGCAATCAATTGAAGAAATAATTTCTAATTATTCGCCAATCTTTGAAGAAAAAGTTGGTTGCATTCCATGATTCCAAGTCTATCTTCAACTCAGGGAAGGAGTCAAGCCAGTTTTTACCAAGGGACGCAGCATTCCGTATGCCTTAAAACACCGAGTTGACAAGGAATTAGATGCTCTGATAGCAGACGGGATCATTTCACCAGTCCCCACGACAGATTGGGGCTCTAGTTTGGTCGTAATACCCAAACAAGATGGTGGTGTACGTCTTTGTGTTGATTACAAATGCAGAGTAAATGAACGGTTGGTTCAGGCGAGTCACCCCTTATTATTTGTACCTAAAAGTCAGCGATGATAGCAGTATGATACAGACAATTTCTACACAGAGGGACACTTTTCGTATGCATCGCTTTAGTTTTGGAATAAAAACAGCCCCTCAGAATTAAACCGAATATTGTCCCATATTCTAAAAGGGCGTCAGAATACAGAATCATATTTCGATGATATATTTGTACATAGTGAATCCATGGAGGAGTGCATTCGAAATCTTCAATTGTGTCTCCAGCGATTTTCTCAATATGACCTTCACTTGAACAAGAATAGGTGGTTGTTCTTAGAGGAAAAAATATAATATTTAGGACACATTGTAGAATACAATATACTGAGGAAATCTCTTATTAAGGTTGCAGCAATCCAAGATTTGCCAAGCCCGTCAAATATTGATGACGTCAGACGTTTCTAACAGTTAGTGACATTTTACTCGAGATTTGTGCCAGATTTTTCTACGATATCGTATCTTCTCCGGTGTTTGTTTAGAAAAGATAAACGTTGGTTATGGACGCCAAACTGTGAGGAGGCGTTCTTGAAAATCAAAGCTGAACATTGTGGCAATCGTGTTCTTATTCCATTTGACCCAGCATTGCCACCTGTTTTGATAACAGATGCTAGCCCGACAGGGATTGCCTCTGTCCTTAGCCACACAATAGAAGGTACGGAAAGACCGATAGCCTACGCATCAAGGCCACTTTCAGTTTCTGAGACCAATTATAGCCAGCTTAATCGAGAGGCACTTCCTATAATTTTCGGTGTAGTTAATTTCTATTATTATCTAGCTCAAGTCCAAGTGGGCCGAAATAAAAATCAGCAAGGATGCGCCTAGCAGTTTTTCAACTATCTATTTATTGGAAATAATTTTCGCTTGACATGGATACCCGCAAGTAATTGTCTCTTGACGCCTCCATTTTTCAGAGTGAGGAATTCCGCACTTACTGCACAGAAAATAGAATCTTCCAAAAGTAAATAGCACCGGGACATCCTGCTACAAATGGTCTAGCTGATCGTAACGTCCAAACTTTAAAAAACAGACTAAAGTTAGCTGCAAATGAGACTTGTCCCATTGAAGAAAAGATACAAAAAATACTTTCCGATACAGAGCAACACCTCTTGCTTGCGGAAAATCTCCAGCCGAAATGTATCTTCATCGCCAGATGAGAATCCGTTTAGATGCCATTTTCCCATACATGCCACAGACTTCAAAGATCTCTTCAAATTCCTGCAGGTCTTTCAAAGTGGCGGAGAGAACCCAAGTTCGATTGTATATAAACAATAGAAAAGTATGGCAATTTGGAGAAATACGAAGAAAATTGGGCACTCGTCATTATCAAGTTTTGTTGGATTCAGAAAGATCTATTAAATACTAAAATCAAAACTAATTTGTCTACAACACTTTGAAGGTCTATTGCTGGTCCCTACTTTATAAGCAATCTTGAAATTTGGGAAAGTCGATCCGCTATCTTGGACAACATCTTGACAAACGACTAACCTGGAATCCTCACACAAGACTGAAAAGACAGGAAACTGCACGTATATTCTGACTATTACAGCACTTACTAGACAAACGGTCTAAACTTCCAATTACAAAAAAACTGATCTACATGACAATAATAAGGACCATCTGGACATACGGAGTTGAGCTTTGGGGCTCCACTAAACCTTCGAACTCCTCTCGTATCCAATCCTTACAATCCAAAATCCTTCGTGAAATCCTCAATGCTTCTTACTTTGTTACAAATAAAACTATCCATAAAGACCCAGATGTTCCTTATGTAATCGATCTAGCCCGAACCCGATATCATTCCTTCCATTATAAACTCCTTAACCACCCATACCCACTAGTTTCTAAGCTTGTTTCCTCTTCCATTCCTGGTAATCCTCCGAGGCGCCTGAAAATAAGATGGCCTCGTGACCTAATATTGTTAAAATGTTTTTAGAGTACTACCAATGGGTAGTTTCTCTAAATGCTGTATCATACCATTATTATCTTACTTCAAATTTACTTGTTGTATTATATATACAGTTGTAAATGTCAATAAATAAAAAAAAATTAGATTACATCTGTTCTCGAAATAGATAGACGGTATATTTCCAGCCGATGCTGAAGCAAATTTTAGCTGCTATTGATTATTTTCTAACAAAGATTTAAATATGTCTTTTTAGTAGAGTTGTTGGTGTGATTAACAGCACACTAGTTTATGAAAGAATATATCCTTTTAGTTAAAAAAAAAAATTATTATACTTGCTCTACAAAAGATTATACTGTTTTAGGAGGCCAGAAGACGGAAGCCACCATCTTTCCTGTTGTAGACAATGGTCCAGTTATAAAGCCGCTATTCATCACTAAACCTGGAAACTTCAGTGCCGTACGTGGTGATACCGTCAGGCTTCCATGTCATGCTGTCAACATTGGTATGTTTTCTATTTTCTGTTTATATATTTCCTATATATATACTACGATATATAGCTGAATTATAGTAAAAAAAAAAGTTTATTTTGTAGTTCTGAATGTACACACGTTCCCCAGCTAACCAACAAAACACCAAAGTAATCCCTTAATATTTTCAGAGGATGATAACCTTATATAAAACCGCATTAAAAGCAAATATTTTACTTGAAAGCTTATATCTCTTGAGTACCACAAAGTCTTTAAAAGTATTTTAATGAGACAAAAATAAGACTGCAGTCAGTGTAAGAAATATTTTATGAGTTCTCAACACTGTTCATTGCTTGTGAGATGTTTAAGAAAATGAGGAACAGACCTGTTTAATATTAAACAAAATGAAATTACATTGAACATAGTTAGTTTTTTATCACACATTATTCTATTAAATTCTACTAAAATATTTAAAATCATCTGAAGTGTTGCTATGTTAAATTATATTATTTATAAACTCAGGACAAACAATTTATAATATATCTTATGGAATTGTAATGTATGTAGTCTTCAACAAACATCTATGAGGACTTCGTAAACTATGACCAATTATACGGTACATCTAAAAATGTGTATCTCCTACTGCCCATGAAGGGTCTTGAGTTCAATACTCGAACAGGATTTCTTGACCAATGGAGGAAAGGAGAGTAATTTGGCCAGAATCACGCTCAACCACCACACCCTCCCCTAAATTAAGAGTGCCCACTTTATAGAAGCTTGGTGTGCTCCAAGTGGATATCCTCGAAAAAACAGGCCGGTTTAATATTGAACAAGCTAAAATTACACTGAATATATTTAATTTATGTAATAAAAAATCATTTTTAATCATATAGATAACCCAAAATAAAACGACTTATTATGAAGTTATTAAATAAGTGACCTCTTGGTTATACTTTAACGCTAAAGTAATTTGACAGTTGATTAGATAGAATTATAAAATAGCTAAAAGATTTATTGCTATGTATCTGTCGTCGGAATGCCAGGGTAATCTCTGAAGGTAATTATCCAAAAATAAGTTAATTAATTACCCTGAATGCCAGAAATGGTACCCTGTACGTACCCTGAATGCCAGAAATGGTAAGGGAGGGGGATAAAAAAAAAACAAAAAAAAAACGTTGGTCATGAAAACATATTGAGCTCACTGGCGGGAGCGAGAGCTTCCATATGATGTCACTGCAACATTTCCATGCACCTTTACAGATTTCATGAGGGAGCATCCCCAAACACATACAAAGGTAAGGATCTTTTTCACAGTCAATATATCGATAATCTAAAATAATGGCGTGTTTTTAATATTTTAGTCAAGTTTATTTACCACCCGATTTATTTACTTTTTTAGGGATTATATAAGTTCAAAGTCCCTTGTTTACTATCATCTAATGTATTAAAATATACAACTCTACATATCATCGTATACGTTATAGAATTTACCAGTTCAAAGTACAATGTTTACACGATTATACGAAGAATATGGTGGCCTGACACAGCTAAGTCACGTGACTTAAAAGAGGGTGTGGCCATGTGACGAATCACGTGAGTGGTTAAGGTTATGTCGAGCTAAATTTCAATTTAAATCCCCCGCCATGGGTCACGTGAGCAAATACTAGCTTCCGATTGCTGCCTTATGATCACGTGACTTCAAGCGTGCCCGCACCCCCATTTTGTTGTTATGCTGTTTTAGAGACTAACGTGTTTGGCAGAGGCTGAGTGTACCCGGCCACCATTTTGTTTTGGAAAGACACCATTGTATTATGAGGGTCTCGCGTTATCCCCACCAACCATTGATGGATCAGGTACCCACTTTTATACTGCAACCAGGGCCTGAGTGTGCCCGGCCCCCATTTTCCCCCTGTTTGAGAGACTTACAGATTTGGCAGAGGCTGAGTGTTCCCGACTGCCATTTTGTTTTTGATCGCCACCATTTTATTATGAGGATCTCGCGTTACCCCCACCACCCATTGATAGATCAGGTACCCACTTTTATACTAAAACCAGGGGCTGAGTGTGCCCCGGCCGTCATTTTTCCCCTGTTTGAGAGACTTACAGATTTGGAAGAGCCTGAATGTACCCAGCCGCCATTTCATTATCAGTATATGAGGGGTTTTTAATTTAGTTTTAGCTTGACATAACCTAAAACACTCATAACCTCAGGTACCCTCTTTTATACTAAAACCAGGAGCTGTGTGTGCCCGACCGCCATTTTTTTAATGTTGTTTGAGAGGCTTACGGCTTTGGCAGAGACTGAGTGTACCCGGCCGTCATTTCGTTTTCCCTGCGACTTAAGATATATAGGCTTTAGGAAGTGGATGAGTGTGCCCGATCGCCGTTTTGTTTTTACTACAACTTAGGAGCCCTGAGGTTTTGATAGGTCCTGGGTCTGCCCGGATGCCGTTTTATTTTTATTTTGTTCACCACACCACCCATCAAAGGGCAAGATAACCACTTTTTATACTATAAACTTTCTCCGTCATTCTTATTTTCTTGCAATTTGAGTATTTACCCTCCACCATTTATCAAAGGTTGAGTGTACCCGGATGCCATTTTGTCTTTCGTTTGTCTATCTCCACCCCCTATTGATGGGTCAAATCCCCACTATAACCCCCCTGCGCCATTTCGTTTTTCCCTACGACTTAAGAGACTTAGGATTTAGGAAGCGGCTGAGTGTGCCCGACCGTCATTATATTT
This sequence comes from Halyomorpha halys, assembly GCF_000696795.3. Taxonomy (NCBI): domain Eukaryota; kingdom Metazoa; phylum Arthropoda; class Insecta; order Hemiptera; family Pentatomidae; genus Halyomorpha; species Halyomorpha halys. The sequence continues at coordinate 1,229,374 of NW_027105652.1, read as the reverse complement.
TTGGTCGTAATTTTGTATACCCCCACCACTTATCAAAGGACCTGATAACCACTTTTTATACAATAACCTTCCTATTGCCATTTTGTTTTTACTACAACTTAGGAAACCTGAGGTTTTGACATAGGCTGAGTGTGTCCCGCCGCCATTTTATTTTTCTGATGTTTCAAATATTTATGTATTTTCTTAGGGGCTAAGTGTGCCTGGACGCCATTTTGTCTTTCATTTGTTTATTCCCCACCACCCATTGATGGATCAGATACCCACTATAACCCCCCTCCAATATTTCGCTTTTCCCTGGGACTTAGGGGGCTTAGGCTTTAGGAAGTGGCTGAGTGTGCCCGACCGCCATTTTATTTTTCTGATGTTTCAAATATTTCTGGATTTTTATAGGGGCTAAGTGTGCCCGTACGCCATTTTATTTTTATTTGGTTCACCCCCACCAACCCCATCAAAGGTAATACCTGAAACATAAACACAGATATTGGACTCACTTTTTATCTTTATCAGTTATTTCTTTCGGTCGTAGTGAAGAAACTTAAAACCACTAATAAATTACATATAGTAGTAGGATAAGCGACGTCATTATTATAAGTTAATAGATTTTCCATATCTTATAAGTGCAAAAATAGTCGTGTTAATTATTTTTAATTTCCTTTTACCTTTTTTATCCTCTGCAACCTTTCCAGCTGTTACATAACCTTCATCAAGCCAATGGAATACTTACGTTATAGGCGCGGAGTGTGTTATAAATTGAAGAAATTATTTCATAGCTGTTATTGAATTCATCAATATCTTCACCGACATCTTAAAACTTATTGGGAGGAAAATTCTGAAATTTTATCATATCCTCTCTCTATTCCCTCTTGCGACCACTCATATAGTTTTAAATTATCAACTAAGTATAATATGATAACATAATTTTAATATGAAAATATTATTAATAACTACAATTTGACTTTGAACTAAGTATAACGGTAATTCTTAAAACACAAACACTGATATAGGGCTTGTTAATTCTCTCTTATCTGTTAATTTTTCCGGTGGAAGCAAAGAAACTTTGAACCAATACTTCATTACACATGATAGTAGGATATGTGACGTTATTATTATGAGCTAATAGAATTACCAGACTTGCTAATCTTTCGTATCTTGTTATATTTTCGATGATTGGAAATTTTGAACCTCCTGAAAACATTGAAACAATGTAGGATTGTATTTAAAGATTTCATTAAACCGTTATTGAAAAATAAACCTGAACTTTGCCCTAATTCTAATCCTAATGCAGCCTACCTGAACTATCTTAATCCTATTCCCTAACTCTAATTTATTATTTATTTCCGGTACCTTATTCCTTTCATCATTAAATGAATGTAGGTATTTTTCTGATTTCCGTATGTATATACGAATATTATTCGTTGGAGAGCAGAACTTACGTCATTGGTCACATGACCCATAGCGCTAATTTTGAATTTAAATTTAAATATTATTTAGGAAGCTTCTATTTCAACACCTAGACGCCCTTCATTACGTACAATACGTTACCCAACCACTCTCTTACCAGGTTCCCTCACACCTTTCAAATCATCAACTGATTAAATTTTCTGTAACCTTCCTAATTTTTACCTTTAGCTACCGATTTTTTATTTTTTTACATTTTCAGTAACCTTCTCAATGTTAACATATTTGTTGATTGACACCAATCTTTTTGAAGGGTAAATTAACTAATTAATCGTATAAAACCTTACACCTTCATTTTTTCACCCAACAACATAAGAAACTTAAGGCTTTGTAGGAGTGAAGTGTACCATACCGCCATTTTGTGTTTCTTATGCCACCCATGTATTTTTTTTTTGTTTTCAAGCCACCATTTTATTTCCCTAATATTTAGTTTGATCTAATAATCTTTAAAAAATATACAATAGAGTAGAATTTGTTAATCCTCTCCATCTTTTAATTCTTTCGATGAAAGTAAACTTTGAACTATTAATACTACATTATCTTCTCAAATTTTACATTTTCCTCTAATTTCCTAATAATTTATATTTTTTTAAACTTAATTTTATTTTTATAATGTTTACCTACATACATAAAGAATGTTTGGATTTTCTGTTCTCTTCTTAATGTTCTCCTTTACCAATCTATTCGTTTACCTTTCTTCTAACCGTTATTTTTTACTCATAAGTTATATCATTACTTCTTCGTTTTAAAATTTTTGTAACATTCTAAATGTTCACTATTACCTTAAACTTCGCGATATTTACATATTCTGCACATATTCGTGGGCTCAGTGTACACGATCTCCATTTGTTTTTTTGTTTTTTTATCAGTCCTGTCACGGTACTTTGTTGGAGTATGGTCATAGTATTCAATGTATCAACAATATAAGAAAAGAGCGGTAGTAATACTCACAATTTCCCCTTTCTCCCCCCCACTCTTTCTCTACATATAATTCCTAAAATGTAAACAAAAGGATGGCGGTGATCCAAAGGAATACGATCGCGAGACCCTCGTAATAAAAAAGAAACGAAAAAATTCAAAATGACGGTCGAGCATACTCAGCTGCTAGCTAACAAAATGGCCGTGAATGAGAAAAGGACGATAGCAAGATCCTCGTAATAAATTAATGGCAAAAACAAAAAATCAAAATGGCGGTCTGGCACATTCAGTCTCTGTCAAAACCTAAAGTTTCTCAAGTCGCAGCAACAAAAATGGCGGTCGAGCACACTCAGCCACTTCCTAAAGCACAAGTCCCCTAAGTCGCAGGGAAAAGCGAAATGTTGGAGGATGGGTTATTGTGGGTATCTGACCCATCAATGGGTGGTGAGGGATAAATAAATGAAAGACAAAATGGCGTCCAGGCAGACTTAGCCCCTATGAAAATTAACAAATATTTGAAACATCAGAAAAATAAAATGGCGACCGGGCACACTCAGCCACTTTCTAAAGCCTAAGCCCCCTAAGTCGCAGGGAAAAGCGAAATGTTGGAGGATGGGTTATAGTGGGTATCTGACCCATCAATGGGTGGTGAGGGATAAACAAATGAAAGACAAAATGGCGTCCAGGCACACTTAGCCCCTATGAAAATTAACAAATATTTGAAACACCAGAAAAATAAAATGGCGACCGGGCACACTCAGCCACTTCCTAAAGCCTAAGCCCCCTAAGTCGCAGGGAAAAGCGAAATGTTGGAGGAAGGGTTATAGTGGGTATCTGACCCATCAATGGGTGGTGAGGGATAAACAAATGAAAGACAAAATGGCGTCCAGGCATACTCAGGCTCTATCAAAACCTCAGGGCTCCTAAGTTGTAGTAAAAACAAAACGGCGATCGAGCACACTCATCCACTTCCTAAAGCCTATGTATCTTAAGTCGCAGGGAAAACGAAATGACGGCTTGGTACACTCAGCCTCTGTCAAAGCCGTAATCCTCTCAAACAACATAAAAAACAAAATGGCGGTCGGACACACTCAGCTCCTGGTTTTAGTATAAAAGTGGGTACGTGAGGTTATGAGTGGTTTAGGTTATGTCAAGCTAAAATTAAATTTAAATCCCCTCATATACTGATAATGAAATGGCGGCCGGGTGCATTCAGCCTCTGCCAAATCTGTAAGTCTCTCAAACAGGGGGAAATGGTGGCCGGGCACACTCAGGCCCTGGTTGCAGTATAAAAGTGGGTACCTGGTCCATCAATGGGTGGTGGGGATAACGCGAGACCCTCATAATACAATGGTGTCTTTCCAAAACAAAATGGTGGCCGGGTACACTCAGCCTCTGCCAAACACGCAAGTCTCTAAAACAGCATAAGAACAAAATGGTGGTGTGGGCACACTTGCAGACACGTCATCATAAGGCAGCAATCGGAAGCTAGTATTTGCTCACGTGACCCATGGGGGGGATTTAAATTGAAATTTAGCTCGACATAACCTCTTTTATGTCACGTGACTTAGTTGTGTCAGGCCACCATATTGTTCGTATAATCGTGTAAACAATGTACTTTGAACTGGTAAATCCTTTTTTCCTTTTTTTGTATTAATTTTTTTCTTAGTTTAATATCATAAAAAAATTTTTTTCTATCGATTTTTTTTTTTTCCTTATTTGATATTTTTAAGAGTTATAATCTGTTATATTCTGTTTTTTATATGTTACCACTGTTTGAAACATTATATTACCTTTAAATTTCAAGAAGATATTAAAAAATAAATATCCTATTTTATGCTTTAGTTAAAAAATAAATAACACGACTATTCGAACATTTTTAACATTTGGCAATTCTATTATCTGATAATAATGACGTCACATATGCTACTCCTATAAGTAATTTATTAGTGGTTCAAAGTTTCTTCACTTCGACCGAAAGATTTAACTGATGAAGATGATAATCGAGACCAACATCGGTGTTTATGTTTTAGATATTGCACGTTCAAAATGCAATCCTTAAAGAATTAAATGATGCTTTGTTGATATCCGCTGAAGAAACTAAAATAGAAAGTATTATTATTTCTCTCTCTCAAAGTCGAAAGTATTAAAAGATAAAAGAGATTAAAAAGTCCTACATAGTAACAGATATATTTATCTCTCAGTTTGTTTATGATTTAGGGATTAAACAAGTTCAAAGTCCCTTGTTTAAATTCATCGAAAGGATGATAAGATAAAGGTCCTACATATCAGTGTTTATATTTTAGGTTTAACCAGTATGAAAAGAAAAAGGTCGCGAGACCCTAGCAATAAAAATGGCGGCGAACAAAAATAAGAGGATTGTGAAACCCTCCTAATAAACAAGCTGCGAACAAAAAGAAGAGGATGCGAGACCCACTTAATAAATTGGCGGCGTTAAAAATACAACAAAATGGAGGCCGAGTACACGCCACTAAACCCGTAGGTCACGTGACAAATATGGCGGTGAAGGAAAAGAAGAGGATCGCAGGACCCTCATTAGTAAAATGGCGGCGAACGAAAAGAAGAGGATAGCAAGATCCTTATACATAAAATGGTGGCCGGGTACATTCAGCCTCTACCAAACCCGTAAGTCACGTGATCAATATAGTGGTGCAGGAACAGAAGAGGATCGCCGGATCCTCCATAGTAACAGATCTATTTATCTCTGTTTGTTTATGTTTGAGACATTATACAAGCTCACATTTTACATTTATCGAAGGGATTAGAAGATAAAGGTCTACATACCAGTGTTTATATTTTAGGTTTAACCATTTATTATTCAGTTAACAAATTATTCACATTATTTACACTAAAAGCTTTAAAAAAAAAGGAATAAGGTTCAAAGTCGAAATTATTAAAAGGTAAGAGAGATTAAAAAGTCCAATTTAGTAACAGATTTATTTATCTCTAAGTTTGTTTATGCCGAGAATCGCAATAAAATGGTAACGAACGAAAAGAAAAGGACCGTGATACACTTGAAAACGAAAATGGTGGCTAATGAAAAGAAGAAGATTGCGAGACCCTCATAATAAAATGGTCGTGTGGAAAATACAAAATGGCGGCAGGGCAGACTTGGCCTCCACCAAACCCGTAAGTCTCTCAAACGATATAAAAGCAAAATGGCGGCCATGCACACTATGGCACTTCTAAAACCCTCAATCTCTCAAGTTGCAAGAAAATCTCAAGCGCACGGAGGTTATAATATAAGAAGTGGGTACCTAGTCCTTCGATGGGTGGTGGGGTAAACAAAATAAAAATAAAATGACGTCCGGGCACACTCAGCCCCTGGTGACGGTCACGTGACTTAAAAGATCGCGTGGCCTAATGATTATGTGAGTGGTTATGTTGAACTAAATTTGAATTTTAATCGTCTGCCAGGGGGTCACGTGACCAAATACTAGTCTCTGATTGGATGCCTAATGATCACGTGACCGACCACGTGAGTGGTTAAGGGTAGGTCGAAGTAAAAATTTAAATTCAAATCCCCCTCCTAATAGGTCACGTGATTAGTGTAGTCAGTGGTTAAGGTAGGCTCGAGGCTAGGGTCCAAAGTCCAAGGTTACGTGAGTGTTTAAGGTAGGGTCGAGGCTAGGATCCAAAGTCCAAAAAGGCTCATTGCCCTGGTCCAGAACCGGTGTTTTATCCGTACTAATAAACCTTTTAAATATTTTATTAACTTTTTTTAGTGCACTAGAACAAAAATAACCTCAATTTAAAATTAAACCAGCAGATACATTATTTCTAACAAGAAAAAAATAAATATTTAACATGAACAGATGGAAATTTGTTATAGGATGGTCTCATGTTAATTTTACAAGAAAAATGATGGATTATCAACTTATTTCGTTTTATCTACTTATAAATAAATTCGTTACCTAGAATTTCATACTGATTTAAGTGGCATGTTTAATAACTTAATTATAACAATGTTTAATATCAAGGAAATATTGTCAGCATTATTATTATTATTGCCATTTTATTTTCTTGGCCTGATTTTCGTAAAGAAGAAGAAGTACAGTTGTACTGGTAGAAGTATAACAGAAAAGTTTTTAGTATTGTTTTAGTAAGCAGGAACGCGTAAATGTACTTCTGCTGCTAGTAAAACTCTTAATAATTTTTTCATCAGTTGTAATCGGTACAGACGGTTGGTAACTGCTCTAAGCTGAGAACTGCTTTTTGTTAGGTAATTCGAATTTTCATATTTGTTTAGGATCTTTTTAAAATTTCTTAATTTTGTATTTGAATTTTTCTAATACTTGTAATACTAGCCTTGTGTAAGTTTAGTAGCTTGAAACATCACAATCATTTGGATAATTTAAAACTCTTAACAATTGAATGAATAGTTAAAAAAATTCCACAATTATAACCATTTCCCAAGGTATGCTGATTTTTATGTTGTTTTCTATTTACAGTTATTGAAGTTATCAATTTTCAACGTTATATTCAATTTTAATATATTCTTTGAATTTTGTAATTTAAAATTAGCTTCATTAAAAACGTTAGCCGAATTGGATTTCTCATCAATCTTCAGTTGTATTATCAATTATGAAGTCTGTGATGTCATTGATCTTTCAGTCATATACAAATGTTATCCAGTTAGCACAGTAGATTAATCTTACCATATTTTAGTAGAATAAAAAATACAATAAAAGTACAATTGGATCATGAAAAACAATGAAGAAATTTGAAGAAAAGGAAGGGTGAAATACATCCAATATGGATTGTTCAGAATCAAAGAAGAAATGCGACAGTACTGAGTACAAAGCCTTACCGAGATGAAAGAAAAGAACAAAGGAATCCAGAGAAAGAGGAAATATCAATTTACAGCGGACGTGAGTGGCTGAGGAAAACGATAGTCCTGTACGATTGAAAATAATAGAACGAAATTTCCTAATATTTTTATGATCAATTATCAGTTCCTTTTTTTTTTACGAAACATTTTTTCAAAACCACCCAAAGGAGTAATCCTATATTAATGCAGCAATACAAATAGTACAAAAACGCAAACAAATTTAAAAGTAAAGAAGCGAACTGCCCTATCTTGTTTATTATAGTACCATATTGGCTCCTTAAATGTACTACGGATTCGTGCGTTTACGCGTGAGGTTACGTGTGAGGAGATAGAGGTGAAAAACTGTTCTATCATAAAAAAATCAGATGTTCTATAAATTATCAAAAAATAAGGGGTTAGAAAGAAAAAACATTCTAGGAAAATGTGAAGTACATTAAGTTTGCAACAAAAGTGATTGATTACTATTTTTTTTTTTTTTGAGAATAAAGTTTCTGAGACGTAAAGGAAACAAAGATTATCTCAATCAAATTAGATATCTGACTCTAACATTGGATTGCATACTATTTTTTTTCTAAATAAAGTAGTTTTTAGGATACAGCACCAATGTTTTTTTTTTTTTTTATAACAAACAATTTTCTAAAATTTTACAGCCAATGTCAAGGTATGTGATTAATAAACTCTATTAGTCCTCCTACTCCATATAAAATCATAAAAACTACATGGTTTCTGAAAAAAAATGTAGGAATTTAAATTTACTTTTATCTCAAATAAAACTCAAATTTAATTTCAAACAACCTAATAAAAAGTTTTTAACATAATCAATAACTGATGAAACACAAACTTTTGATCTCATTTAACCACCTCCTCCAAAAACCGGACTTCCATGTATATAATTCACACAAGCACTCTGTTAGTTTTTTAATGTTGAGGTTAGATAGCTTATTTAACTGAACTATATTGTTATTAATTTCGAATGAAAAACAAAAGTGTAATAAAAAAAATCGGAATTTTGACATATTGCTATTGATTATTTTTATCACTTTTCATTATTGAAATTGGGAAAAAAAATAAATAAATAACGAAAAAATCTTGAAAATACGTTTCCCTTTATGTGGGACGGACACCAGGAATCCAATTTTCTGCGCGGATATCAAACCTTTCCTTTGTGATCCGACCTATAAGGGCCAGAGAGGGACGGAAAATTAAATTTTTCAACTTGCATGGGATCTTATTAAACAGATTTTCTGTGTCCATGAGTACTCTAATTGAATTAAGCTACCTTCGATTTATTTTCCTCACAACTATTTTCTTTTTAGAATAAATGAAAATTAAAATGAACCGAACATTATCAGAGTATTCTTTTTTAACTGAAATTAAAAACTAAAACTAGCATACAAAAATTCTGTTGAATTGTACTTAAATGTAAAATTAAGCGTTTTTATGATTTTTTTAGGCGTATTTAGAGATAGTTTGTGATTTTTCAGGCGTCATTTAAAATGAGTTATAGGAAATATTGTCTGAAAATCAACACGATTTTTTTTTATTTAAGTGTTTCGAACAGTTGGGCTATTTACACTGGATTTTAGAGGTTAGTAGATTACAATTGACATGTTCACAGTGAATTGGCAAGTAAAAATTACAAAGTGAGAAAGTTACAAATTTACAATTACAATTGCAATTTTTTTTAAAAATATCTTTATTGAAATTTACAACTGTATATTACATAATACATTTAATAAATATGATCTTAGTTAAAATGGAGTGTTACAGGCGAGTAGAGCAACTACCCATTGGTAGCACTCTAATGACATTTTACATCAGCTGGTCTCCTGGCCATCTTCTTTTCAGGCACCTCGGCTGATTGTCAGAAATGGAAGAGGAAGCAAGAAAATGCTAGAAAATAGGGGGTTTGAGTGGTTTGGGAGTTTATAATGGAAGGAGTGATATCTGGTTCGGGCTAGATCGGTTACATAGGGAACATTAAGGTCTCTATGTATGATTTTATTTGTGACAAAGTAAGTAGCATTGAGGATTTTACGAAGGATTTTAGATTGTAAGGATTGAATACGTGAGGAATTCGAAGGTTTAGTGGAGCCCCAAAGCTCAACTTCGAATGTGCAGATTGGCCTAGTTTCAGTCATGTAGATCAGTCTTTTGTATTGTGTTAGAAACCTTTAGACTAGTAAGTGCTGTAATTGTCGAAATCGACGTGCAGTTTCCTGTCTTTTCTGTTTTGTGTGAGGATTCCAGGTTAATCCTTTGTCCAAAGTAGCGGATATGTTCGACAGGGGTAAGAGTTATATTATTAAATGAAATAGGCGTTTCAAAATGAGTTTTTCTAAGATTTTGCCCATGATCGATAATCGAGAGATAGGGCAATAAGATGATGGGTATTCTGGAGACTTTTGGGGTTTGGGGATCATTTTAACTATAGATAATTTTCAGGGGTCAGGAAAATATGTGGAACGGAGTACGGCGTTATATGTGTAGGTGAGGAATAGGATGGCTTTCCGAGGAAGAAGTTTTAGAATGTGGGATGTTATTAGGTCGTATCCAGGAGCTTTGCGGGTAAGTAATCTTTGAATGATACTAGACATTTCAGAAGGATGAAATGATTTAGGTGGGAGGGTCATTTGGAGCGGAATATTTAGTTCTGCTCCAATACGTTCAAGGTGAATTGGGTTAAGTATATGGAATAAAGGTTTTAGAGAGGTGTTGTCCGAATGTCTGTGATTTTTCTGCGTCAGTTCAGTTTCCCACATTTCACGCACTTAGCCTGGTGATGGCAATAGGCCTTTGTTTTCCCTAGGTTTTGACATCTGGTGCTCTGGAATATTATAGGTTTTTGTCTGGGCTCCTCAAATTTAACGGTTGAATAAACTAGCCTTGTAACCTGAATTATTTCGAGATTATTTCGGGCTGGCTCTAAATCGACAAAGAATAATAGCAGTGGGTATTTTTCGGTGGGGTGAATAACGCACGATATATTTCTTATATTGTGGCGAATTTCTTCTAGGCCTGATTTGAAAGCATCTGTTGGAGGAGATGAATGAAGACCCCTTAAAACCACTCTTTATGCCTTCTCTTGTTTTAACTGGTAGTCATGAAAGTCGTGTTTTTTTTTTTGGTCAAATAATTGACCAGATTTTTGTAATGTTCCTTAGTTGTTGTGTTGATCTTTATGTCTCTAACTTGTGAAAAACATCTGAAGTTTGGCTGTTCGATCAAGTTAGCAATTTCTTCATCGAACGAAATGTAGTTTTCAATACT
>NW_027105652.1:1218224-1218592 GCF_000696795.3 Halyomorpha halys | reverse complement strand
TTCTGAGAAGGCAGTTTCTTCATCCGTCTCCATGCCCGACATAGTGATAGAAGAGAGAAAGAAAAATAAATTAATGTAAATATTTAAAATTGAAAAAAGTAGTAAAGATAATATGGTTGGAGAAAATTAAATTAGTTCAGTTTATATAATAAAATAATAAAATAAAAAAATTATAATGTCTATAGTTTCGAACTTATACCGGAGAGAGAAGCTGAGTCGTGAGCCTCGTGCGCTGCCAACTGAGCCAAGCAAGATCAGATAAGCGAAAAAGCTACGGTATGATAGCCAGTGACCAACGGCCAGTAGCAAGCAGGTCAGAGACTGCCTTTCACGTCGGTCAATTCTCTATTGTACGAGCACTAGTTCTT
>NW_027105652.1:1217828-1218170 GCF_000696795.3 Halyomorpha halys | reverse complement strand
AAGAGAGAAAGAAAAATAAATTAATGTAAATATTTAAAACTGAAAAAAGTAGTAAAGATAATATAGTTGGAGAAAATTAAATTAGTTCAGTTTATATAATAAAATAAAAAAATTATAATGTCTATAGATTCGAACTTATACCGGAGAGAGAAGCTCGTGCTCGGCTGAGAAACTGAGCCAAGCAAGATCAGATAAGCGAAGAAGCTACGGTATGATAGCCAGTGACCAACGGCCAGTAGCAAGCAGTTCAGAGACTGCCTTTCACGTCGGTCAATTCTCTATTGTACGAGCACTAGTTCTTATTAATAGTTTATTTGATCACTCACTAAAATTACGTTGTAA
>NW_027105652.1:1217007-1217690 GCF_000696795.3 Halyomorpha halys | reverse complement strand
TACGCTCTCCTTCCGATTCCTCTCCTCCTCATTCTCTGAGCGTTCACCTCCATTGGTTCGCCCTGGTTCATATTTCTCCGCCTGAACATATACGGACAATTCCTTGCCATATGACCTTCATTCCCGCACTCGTAGCATTTCGTACGGGGGCACTACGCTACCAGGTGCCCAGTCCTGCCACAACCATGGCATCTCCGGTCCTCTCTCTTTCCGCTAGCTTTCGGCTTGCCACCCTGGTTCGGTCGCCTTTCTCCTGCCCCGCTTCTTTCTCTTCCGCTCTCTCGGAACTCTCGCCTCCTCCATGAGTTTGGTGCGGCTTTCGGTCGATTACACGCGACCCTTGTCCAGCCGGCCTCTTCCATTCCAGTCCTAGCTTCTTCCTCCTTTGCGCTAGCGTCCATCATCTCTTGGGCACACTCAACGAAACTGCGCTCTCTGGGCAAGCCCTCCCGTTTCCCTGTCTCCCGAGCCAATTGCACCTTTAGGATGGTGGACAGGAATCCCGTGATGCCTTGCACCTCTGTTTTACTCCTCGTCTCGCTCAGCTTGTCCGTAATCTGATTGAAACGGGCGAGCAAGATTCCAGCGAACTGCCCGTTACTTTGTCTGGATTTCTTCTCTTCCCGGAACATCCGGAAAATGTCCTCTTCGGGTGTCCACCTGCCCCCGCCAAACGCTTTCTT
>NW_027105652.1:1215333-1216957 GCF_000696795.3 Halyomorpha halys | reverse complement strand
CACTAAAATTACGTTGTAATTGTTTAACTCGGTATAAAGTAATTGTTTACAGATTTTCACAGCAATACATACAGCTAATACCACAGTGGTCAAGGAATAAACGGAGAGAGATAACTAGCTAGAACCTCAGTAGCAGCCATGACACTTGATCGAATTCATATTTAAAAAGAAAATAACTATTTGAAATTAAAAATACATATATGGACCTAGACAAATTATTTTAAGAAAATAAATTATATACAAAATTACTTAAAGTTGTTAAATAGAACATTCTTGAAAATAATTAAATTAAAAGTATCTGAAGTATATAATAAAAAAGAAAAAAAATTATACAGTCTTTGGATTCGGTCTCGAAACCCAACGGAGATTGCATTGAAGTACACAGAACCTTGGCCGTGAAATATAGTCTTAAGATAAGACCCCTAAGAAAAATTATCTTTCTCTAGAGATGTAACTTGTAGTTCAATGTTAATTATTACTTGCTAATTTCCAATAAATAATTACGTACCTCCACTATATGAGTGTATAAAGATATTTGTGTTATAGTTAAGATTATAAACCATACTGTAGTAGTGAAAATAAAATGTAACGGCTGGCAGTCATACAGATAAATAACAAATTACCATTAACAAACAGAGACAAATGCAGAAAAGAAATAGTCAATTGTTATAAGATTTATGATGCTGAAAAACATAGGATAAAGATAAAGAAAAATATATTATTGGGCATATTGATGTAATTGAGATTATTCGAAAAAATATCCAATGGCAGTAAGTACTGGTAGAATAGACAGTTAATTTTTATTCCCTACTTTTTTTTTTCCCTGTCAATTCTACATTTCTTTTATTTTTCGAGGAAGAAGACTCTTCACTAAAAAAAGAGTTTTAAGACACTGGTCTGTTTTTATTTAAATTATTTTCTAAATTAGTTAATCTTGATACAACTGTGGAATGAATTTTGTTTTCATTTGTTACTTTTTGGTGGTTGGCAAAATTAGTTTGATTTCCAAGTTGTTTACTATTGTTTGGTGAAGTTACTAGTTATTCATCGCTGCAACATTAACTTATCATCTGTGTTACTGTTAACCAAGTTGGATTCTAATGTACTTATTTTTTTACATAAAATTTGGACAGTGTTGGCCAACTTAGCTACCTCTCCAGGAGTGCCTCGGTTATAGACTTTTCCTGTGGCGATGGCGGGGGAGGAGCCGACACAACATCCGCGTGAGTTCTGATCCTACTATTTTCTGTCTCTTCTTTTTTAGTAAGAGGCAGACTTCCGCTTGACGATATGACCCTTTATCCTGTACTCGGACTTTTTAAACTTTCTTTTCCCTTTCATATACTGAACATTTACTACTATAAGCTGAATGATCATTGTAGTAGTTTAAGCATTTTGTGAATTGTTACAAGTTTCACTACTGTGTGTATTTTCTCCACATTTACTCAAATTGACAAAATCTTTTTAATTAGTCATCATTAATAATATAGTGCCGTTTAAAATTTTTACATTCACTTGTAATTACAGTTACTTTTTATGAACGGGTTGAAATTGTTAAAATTTTTATTGTCCGAATTTGTATCTCAGCGCGTGACAATATAGTTTTTGGACCAGGTACCTTTTA
>NW_027105652.1:1210479-1214897 GCF_000696795.3 Halyomorpha halys | reverse complement strand
GAAATTATTGCAATCGTAATTTTAAATAAAGCTATTTAAGATAGGAATAAATCTTTTATTTTCATTTCTTTTTTTTTTTAAGGCTAATAGATCGTCTTATCCGTGAAAAACAACAACAATAATTATTTATTAAAAGGCCAAAAAATTCACATCCTGAGGAATTAAAAGAACATGGATAATTAACAATTTTTGATCCATATGAAATAAGTCTGAAATTATTGCTTGAAAGTTTTGTCTTCTGCAATCGCTCATAGTACACGGAATTCCAACCAGACATTATGAGCAAGCGACGATCAACCAAAATTGCTTTTTAGCCACCCCTGGTATAGCTCATTCAATTTATCAGAATCAGATTTAACTTTGCATTGTTCCATTTGTTTGTTTTAAAATATCATTTATCTGGTTTTAAATGATACTTTGTGGTTTATACTCATCTTAATTTTAACCCGATGACGAAGTGTAATTTGTTAAGCCCTTTCGTTTGTTGGTTTGTAGTGATGCTTTGTGAGATCGGCTCAACTAATTAAGAGCGTTACATCAAGATTGACAGCTCAAATAATTTGAGGTACTGTGAATGTTTTAAATTAATTTGAGCCACAAAAAAAAAAAAAAAAAAAAAAAAAAAGAAGAAGAAGAAGAAAAATAATAATATTTTAAGTATTTTCAATTTCTCGTTTATGTTTCATATCATATTGCAGCTCAGCTAGAAAAGAGACACTTTTCCAAAAATATGGTTTTTGCTTGTAAAGTTTGCTAACAGTCATTTACAATGTTTCTGATTTTAGTTTTATATTATATTTCAACAATAATGTTTTTCACAACTATCTTTTTTGTGTAGGTATACTATATGTAATAAAATTAATTGTTACAGACATTTCAGTACATTAAAAACTAAGAACGTTTAAACACAAATAAATTTAGTTTTTTTTTTTTAATTTTAAATGAAAATATTTTTAAATACCTTATATTTTAACTATGTTCGTCCTAAGGGACGGATTATACTTTCAAATCTACTTAAGCCCATTGATGGCTAATTAGTGAACTGAATGTTTATAAATATGGCAAATTTGTTCAGTAACCAGTGTGTGAAAACCAACTTGTACTGTCTTGCTAGTTACGAAAGCAGTATTTTACAAAAAGTCGTTGTAATTCGCAATCTGGAGTGCTACAGAAGAGCCAACGAATTCCTCATTTTTTAATTTCTAATCAGGCAATCAGGAGAAATCCTAACCAGGAAGAACTCCAAAGAAAAAGAAGAAGATTATTAAGATCGCAAATTATTGTGATTAGAAAAACCACTCCTTTAGTTTAAGTTTGTTGTAAAATAGAGGAAAACCTTTAATATGATTTCTTAAAGTGCAGAATATTTGTTTCGAGAAACATAAATTTCTTTGATTATTTAAAAAAATGGTATTTTTTCCTCCACTAAAAGCTCTCAAGTGGATTCAATATAAATATATTTGAAATGAAACAAAAATATTAACATTGAAGAAAGTTCATAGGGATGTAACAACATAGTGAGTAATGTAAATGTTGATAATGAACCTTATCTTGAACTAGGCACTCCATATCGTTAGTAATCTATAAATTCTCTGATGAAGCTAATAATGTTCACCATTGCTCCCTCTTCCGCTATTCTTTGAATTCCCTGGCGTTTAGATATATATGTGAATGACGATTTAAATGTCGTAATTGAAAAAGGAACCAAACATAGAAACAAAAATTACTATACTTAAGACTAATTTGTTTTCAATAGTTTTATTTGATACGATAAAATATATTTCACAGTTGAGAGAATTTTATATCTTTTAGGACCGTTGTAAATACTATTAGAGTTCATAAAAGTAAAATTCCCGGTTTCTACTAAATTCTCTCAACACATTTATTTCTACCAACCCTTTTAGGATAAAACACTGTTTTCTCTCTTAAATTTTTTTCCGTGGATGGGAAAGTAGGTGCTGGCTTTTTAATAAGGAATAAATTATAAAATGAGGTATTATTACACTCATCCTGTTGGGTCAGCTCCCACTGTTTAGTTAATTATATTGCCTCATTTATCACCAACCACCTCAAGCTGAATAACTAATATTCGTATTTATGCTAAGGATGATTATAAAAGAAAAAAGAATGATGTGAATTATAAATTAGTTAATGTCCTGGAGTTTTCTTGCCCTGAGAGACTGAATAAGGAAAACTTTGGAAAATAAGGAAAAAGGGTTTGTTAATTAAAAAATATCAACAATGTAGCTGGGGTGGTGTTGATTATATTATCCAGTTACTTCATGGTGGATTAGGTTCTTGTGTTAACGATGATAATAATAACCTCCACCTCCCCCCCCACCTTAAAAATTGTGATCATCAGACATATGAGAAGGGGAAAATAAAAGAGATGTTGCTAGAAAACCTAATTGATGAAATAGCTTTGTAGCTCATAACTCTCTTACTAGCCTCACAGCAATAGCAACAGCATTGGAATGAAAATGAAAAATGAAGTTTTCATTTGTTTTTTCGACGAACTTAAGCTTTTGAAGTGGGAAAAAATAATAAGGCTGAAAGACAGTTTGATATATTTTTTTTTGTTTTTTAATTTCACCTACATATATATAATATATTGTGAAGGAAATTATTGCAATCGTAATTTTAAATAAAGCTATTTAAGATAGGAATAAATCTTTTATTTTCATTTTTTTTTTTTTTTAAGGCTAATAGATCGTTTGACTACAATATTATTTATTTTCTTCTCAAGTATGCATGTCAAAGAAAATTTAATTGCGATTAAGATGTTACCAAATCTATTTTTTTTTTTGTCGCAAAACCAAAAAAAAGTCATTCTTCCATTTCATCCAGTGCGTCTTGGTAAACTCCTTCAATGTATTCATCATAATGCAAATTCATTTGTGACATGTATATTTCGCTATTTCCCCTATTATTTCAATAGTAAAAACTTTTAAACGTATGCCTCGTATAGCAAAGTTTACTGTGGTTATATCAACATTTTTTTTCTGTGGAGTGCAGATAGGTTTTTACGAGTTTTTATATAAAAATTGTCAATCTTCAATGTTTATCGAGACAATCACCAAGTAAGTAGATTTAAAAAAAAAAAATTGTAAGTTCTAGAGGTAAAAATCGACAAATAAGAACTTCTTGTCAATGAATGGATAACTTTGTAATTTATCAATATAAATAATGAATGTGCAGGTTGATAAAAATCAGAACAGAAGCTATAGAATGTGCGTTTCTAATATTTGTGTGAGATTGGCAGATGAAGGGGCGACGTGCTTTGGAATTGATGATGAAAAACAGAAAACAAAAATAATCTTCCTTCAGGATTCTAAAAAAAAATTACGTGCTTGAAGATGTACACTGTGTTCGACATCTAGTGTTTACTTAGTCGTCTTATGTTGACAATAAGCCTACTTGCTGGATTTATTTTTTATGTATAAAATAAAGTAGTTTCAAAAAATTAGATTAAATCCGTTCAGCTACAACTCATGAATGTTTAGAGGTACAGTACTCTGTAAAGAAGCACTGTTACTAGACCAACGGCTGTGCAAGGAGGTGATTTGGGCCGAATCACATTCGACCACCAGACTTTTACCCAATTAAAGGTACCAAATTCATGAAGCTGGCTGGACCCCGGAGGGCTATTGAACCAACAGGGCTTACTAAATGGCTACAGGTAGTTGATAATAATTATATGCCACAGCCGGATTCGAACCATAGTCCACTGCCTTACCAAACAGGTACCCTACCATAAAGTGGCAGCGCTTATGAAAAACATTTATAATATTGTATTCTATCAATACTACTCAATCCTTCTTAAATAGTTTGTCAATTATTTTATTAATCATTTATAATTTAATATTAATTAAAATTTAGAAAGAAAATTATTAGTTTTAACAACTTTTAGGCACTTTTCTTTATTAAGATCATCCATTTATTCGCGAAACCATTAAAAATGATGAAAATATACTACTTAACAGCTTCTATTGAAAGTTTCATATCTATAAGAGGTGAAGAAGGTTGAATATCTTTGGCTTCCCTTAGTTTGCCTTAACTCAGGGACCCCCGGCGTAAAGCTATTACCTGGAGAGGAGCCTATTGTAGCCTGACTGAAGTTGGACCGAAGTATGCCATCTCTCCATAGTTTCATTTTAGAGTTCAGTTGTCAGAGTTTACATCCCACAAGAACCCGACATCAAAGAGGCATAGTAATGGGAAATATCTATTGAGGCTTCTTAGGGTCATATTTATCATTATTGAAAATATGTATGCATTGTGACAAATACAATATGTATATAACTTAAGTATCGACGAAGGTAAAATAAAGAGAAACAGGAATAAGATCTGAAACGCTTGAACTGCTATAAAATACTGATTTTATTGTGTTTGGTAGTCTCTACACTCACACACATATA
>NW_027105652.1:1205794-1209800 GCF_000696795.3 Halyomorpha halys | reverse complement strand
AGGCGGTGCATGGAAAAGCTGCAGCAGGAGCCGGTGCTTGGCTTCCCGGACTTCACTCGACAATTTAATATCACTACAGACACGAGTGAGTACGCCCTGGGAGCGGCGTTGTCTCAATAGGTAGTAAGAGATAGCCCAGTGGCGTACGCCAGTAGGCGCTTGAAAGAGACGGAGACCAAATACAATGCACTGGAACGAGAGCTCTTGGGAATAGTATTAGCTGTTGACCACTTTAGGCTCTGAGTATTCGGGAGAAAGTTTAAAATAAACACTGACCATAGGCCCCTACAATGGGTGGGAAAGTTGAAGGAGTCTTCGGCCTGGACTACGCGTTGGAAGGAGTTGTTGGGACAGGACAATATGGAAACCAAATATAAACCTGGAAAAGAAAATGTAGTAGCTGATTGGTTATTTCGAGCTATAACTGTGGACCCGTTGGAACATGACAACGGGGAACTGTCCAGAAGCGTATGGCAGTTTCTACGGGAATGGACGCCAAGAGAGAAAGATGAACAGAATGTGGCAGGGGAAGACGGTAGGGAAGAATCTTCGTCTAACGAGAGCTCGGAGGAAGGAAGACCATTAGCTATGGAGGAACTTGAGGCCATAATAAACGACTTTAGTAGCAGGTTGTATGGAAGATGAATACCACTGGACAGTTAAAAGTTGAGTGTTGCAAGTATGGGAGAAGCAAAATCACGACGATTTGGTCACAGCTACGTGTGAGGGACAACCTGATTTGTAGCGTATTGAAGGATGCTTCCGGGACCGAAGAAACTCATCATCTTTACGTGGGAAATGCCATTGTCTGGGAGATCAAGCGTCTATAGCGCAGTGAACAAATAGAGATGGGTAGAAGGTTGATACGTTGCAAGCAGATGGTGTAAACCCTTCAGGATGACGAACGACAAAAAGAGGCGATAGCGAATCACCGCGGAATCCCAGAGACCCTACACCCATTAAAGTGAAACTACTTTTAGTGGGGTATAAATAAGATAATCTCAGAAGTTGTAGGAAAATGCGAAGTTTGTCTGCGCACGAATTATGAGAGAAACCTACGAATAGGAAGACAAGACTAAACATATGTCGCAGATGCCCCGCTCAACGATTTACAGGTCGATACTTTCACCTGGAGAGGATATAAATTAATAACTGATATTGATATCTTCAGTAAGGTGGTTCATCAGGTGCAAGAAAAGAATCAGAGCTGGCAGCTCTCCAGTTGTGGTTTCAATTCTACGGAGTTCCGGAATACACTGCATCGGAAGGAGGCACAGAATTTGACAATGCCAAAATTTGACCTTAAATAAAGGACATTGAATGCCTAAGACGATAGTGACATATAACCATTAGGTGCACAAAGTTACGGGGTTTTCACCATTTGAGATCCTCTTTCGTCTCCGAGGACACCGGCGAGACTATAAGGGCACGGCATTGGACGGTGAAGAGATGCATAACAACCACATTTCTGTAAGAAAGTTATGGGAAAAAGCACGAGGGAGGATGGAAAATGAAAAAAAAACCAGGAGGGTAGCACGGGAAAATTTACATGTCACAGACAGGATGTTAGCGATCAAAATTAGGACGATCGTCTACAGGAAATTGGGGTCTAACAGAGGTAAGGAGATAGAACGATATGGTCTATTCAGACTGTTAACCATTAGAGAACACAACATAGTTACATTAGAAAGCATCAGAGAACCGAGAACTCGCAGGAAGACCGAAATATATGGGGAAACTTGATGACATCACTAACGACAAGAGGCGTCAGTTCGTATGGAAGACGAGCAAAGTTGAATGTAACAAGTATGGGGGGAGCAATATTACGACCATTTATCGCAGCCTGGCGTGAAGAACGAAAAGATCTGTAGAACGTTGAGTCGGAGAAAAGTTTCATGTAATGAGAATAATAATAACATATATTTTAACATTTTTATTATTTGTGAAGAGGGAAAAATGTTGTTTTGCATAATATGTATGCGTTAAATGAATAGCCCTAAGTAATGATACCCAATAATAACAGCATGTTTTGTTTGATGTATCTAACGATGTAATATTATAACAACAATGCATCCATTTAAATATTATAGTATTCGCATTCTTTCTCAAGTAAAGGTTTATTCATCAATTTTACATTTTAATCAATTTTTCAGACCCTGATTTTGATGGAAAAAAAAAACATTATTTGTTTCTAGGTCAACACATATCAAAGTAATTTTTGCTCTAAATTCAATTCAACCGTTCAGTTTCAACCCCAAGAGTCCTTAATGAACTAAATCAACCCTGATGCTTTTAATTAGAGAAATTTCTATCTTATGTTTTTGAAACGGAGCTAATTTTTTTAAATAATCGCTAAAGGTGAGGGTGTAAGAAGCATGTAAAAACCAACTCAATTCTCCTAGAGGAGTTTAGGGATCCGCCGAATTGATAAGGTGTAGAAGGTAATTGTGTTAAAACTGAACAGTAAGCTTTTCACTGATTTAACAGTAATCTTTGCACATACATATGTTGATAAAATTGTTACTGTTATATACTTGGAAGTTTTTTACAACCTATGTAACGAAAATATCTATATATTACATAAGTCAAAATCTCTCAGGTGAAAGATAATTGAATCAAGTTAAGAATGTTTAACTCAGAAATGAAGCAGTCTAACTACCTAAACATTATTGCAAATGAAATTCATGATGATTGAAAAATAAATAAAATAGAAGTAACCTTGGTGAAATAATTAAAAATTTGGACAAATTAGTTGGGACATTTGAGTTCTTAATCTAGGGACTAATATTAGAGCCGCAGATCTTAGTGTGCGGTGATCAATTGTGATTGCCTCTTAAGGCCACTTGTGGCTGAGGGAGTTGAGGTGTCATCTTAGCCACCTCGAGTATGCAACTAGCTGGAATCCAGCCCAAGGGGAAAGAGGAAAAGAGGAGAGGTTTATTTTGTGGCAGTCTCATGGAATGACTTGACTATCCCCTCTAGTTAGAATAAGTTAGATGCCAGTAGGATAATCGCTATCTCTTCTGTATGTCAGAAATGACGAGGTAGGGAGGGAGTTAGTTTAAGAAGTGAAATTATGTAATAAAAAATATATATGATAAACTAAAATATTCAAATAAATGACGTCCTGAAAAATAGAAAAAAATCTTTAATTTGGCAAGACAAATAAATAAAATTGTAGCGATGCATGATAATAATTTATTCTAGCATTGTTAAATTGAGATTAATTGCTGCTGGAAACTGAAATCTGCTCTCCGTGTATGTGCTAATAAAAATAGGTAAATAATATGAGTTTTTCTGAGGCAGTTAACCTGACAATAACCATATAAATAAAATAAAATAATAATCATTTTAATTTTTTTTTAATTTAGTTTAAATTTGATTGTCGAATAGTTTATAATTTTTAAATTAGTTTCTGTCATAGTATTTTAATGTTCTTTGTTTTTCAAATTGCTGTGAAGTATATAGTTTATTACTTTTTTATGATCATTCTTTTTTTGTATTGCCATAAAACATTAAGGTCTTAAAAACCTATATTATAAACGATTTAAAATCCTCTATCACACTTTTTTTAACCCCCTATAATATTTTTTCTTTCTTTTTTATTGCTCACCATTGATTTCTTGTAAGCCCTTCACAATTTCCTGATTCTGAGAATCCCTCGCTTCCGATAGGTGCTAGCTAGATTATATGCCTCCATGGATGCCTTTACATTCCACAGGCATTTAAGTGCTATTCACACATTAGGAAGGGATGTCTCGATCCTATGGGCAAATTTTCTCTTTACGCAGATTTTACATATACCCCATCCTTACCAGTTTTGTAAATTCATTCCCACCGTAATATTTTTCAGATTCTGAAGTATTTATTTATTATTATATTTAATATTACAGATATTGTTAATTTTCTTCAATAAATTTCACAATAACTGTTAAATTAAGAATTAGGAAACAAAATTAAGAATATCGTTGCTTTTCAAGATGTTCTAAGCCTTATGGTAGTTCCA
>NW_027105652.1:1199798-1205413 GCF_000696795.3 Halyomorpha halys | reverse complement strand
AGTTAAGTATTGGCGAAAGCAAAATGTCAAAAAAGAGAAGAAGGAATAAGATGTAACACGTTTGAACTGCTGTAACATACTGGCTTTTTTGGGTTCAGCACATCTTTATATATACACATGATCAGCTGATCTCCTAAGTCAGCTGACATCGAAGTAACAGCTGACTGTAACTCATACATTCACATATATATTGTATATATATACATATACATATTTGACAATGTAGGAAATTTTTCATACACATAATTGACTATTATTGTTTTGTAAATAAAGTCTTCGGGAAGTCCTAATAATGTTTAAGGTATTATTTATAATTTTATCTTATTATTTATTGTTTCAAGTAGATCATTGCAATCGAATTATACTTGCTCAAGAAAGTACAGTAAACGTCTTATCTTGTTCAATCTTAGCTACAGAAGATTTGGTATTATTTAAGCAGATCATTATTTCGATATGATATAAACAAAATAAGTAAAAAAAAATTACTTCATTTTTTTTTATTTCAATATGAACATGATAGAGGAGGCTACAACAAGGATACTAGGAGTATGAATTCTTTATAATAGATTTGCTCAAAATAGGTTTATATCCATAGGTAGATAGGTACTCATTAAAATTTAAAGATAAGAAAGAAAATTTAATAATGTTCATAAAAAATGTTAAAAGATTGAAGCTCACTATTGAAGAAGCAAGTAGCTCAGAGATTGTAACAACAGTTGAAATGTGGACTCATTAAAACGCTGAGGCTAGTTGTCATGAGACAGAAAATTATTTTAAAAGCTCATTGGTTCCAGTTGACCATTAAAGATAAAGGATATGAACCAACTACGAAACAAATTTACGCCTGATATCAGAACCATTGACGTTAGTTTAAATATGTAAAAATCATTATTAGGATGATAATTTTTATTTAAGTCAGTATATTAATTAATCAGAGAAGTATACCTATAGAGAAGTAAATAAGCGTATTTTGTTTTGAGAATAGTTTAGTCTCTTCAATAGAGGATAAGTCCATTTTTATTTATAGGATTTCTCACTGTATTTTTTTTTTCTAGGAAATTCATTTTAACAATCTCATGAATCGTGACGAATTGAATCTAAGATTGACCTGATCTGTATAATTTTCCTATTGTAATCATATTAGATAAGACATATACATTTAGGATTTAGATTTACTCCATTTTGAAAGTCTATGTCTCATATATAATATTTTATGAAAGTCAATCCTAAATTCTTGGAACCAGATATAGGCTACTTGACTGAAGAAGCTCTAATTAGATCCTTAAATGAAGCATTTCATCCTTCTAAGGCAGAACCAAATTAAGACTGAAACATACTACTTATAGAATTCAGAAAATATTATATGTATTTAATTAATCTTGAAGTTTCATTAGCTGTTCATATTTCTTTTCCTCTTATTTTGCTAATTATTTTTCCAATAACATTATATTCAGTATGACAGAAAAAAAAACATCAAACGGTTTTTAATAAAAAACGAGATTAATAGATATGAAATTAGAACCGATAATGAAGTTTAGCTTTACTATAATTTCGCCTTGCCAACCATATTCCTTTTTTTTTTTGTTTTTAATTGCTCCTCTACAGGACCAATTCTCCTAGATATGCTATACTTCACCAAGCTAGCAGCTGGCAGAAAAATATTTTCTTTCTAGACCCACCTGAGTATCATTTTTTCTAAAGTCATTTTATCTCGGAGTTATATGGTTAGAAATTGGTAATTAATATTCACAAATGATAATAAAAAATATTGGATTAATAGAGAATATATCTTTTTAGAGATTTGTGTCCTTTTTACTCCACCTCTCTCTAAAAAAAAAAAATAATAATAATAAAAAAATTAAATCCAAAAACTAAGAAATAATACCTCCATGATTAACAAAATAAAAATTCAATAATTAGTGATCATTTTTATGCGAATACCTGGCTTCCCAGCTTCATTTTTATGAATCCTTATCGGAGTTTTTTTTTCCAATGAAGCACAAATTTATATGATTTATATGATTATTATATGCAAAATGGCATTTGTAAAATTTAAAAAAAAGTAATACTAATAAAAATAATGTATATGTATATACAACATAAAAAAGCATTTCTAACCAGACATAGTTTGTCTTGAGTCTGGCAACCCTGTATACAGTTGGACAATAAAGCCTTTCTCTGTGTATCAATGCGCATTTTCTTTTATTTATTAGAAAATGCAATAGATACTTGTCATTTGCTTACTTGTGTCTGATTGATGTAACTAATTTTGCAATGTTCGTTCCTCTAATGTCAGTCGACTGAATCAAATCGATGAGGATCCCCAAGGACATACGAATTCAAAGAGGTCGCTTTAAGCCTCGGAATTGGTAATAGCTCCTGTCCTCCGACCCCTCACAGCTTTAATTGAAGTAAATAAAACCTGCTTAAACCCCACCAAAGCCGGTGTAGCTTTACAAATTAAAGGTCTCTTTGTCCGTCTATTATCAGAACGTCCATAATCACGTGGTTTTAGCTTTCTCTCTCTTTCCTGCAATTTCTTCGGGTTTCCTAAGGCCAACTATAAATATTTTAGCGTTTTACCTCTTCCAAACGGATTAGGACTGAGGAAAAAATTATCAATGTAACTTAAGGAGGAAATGGGGTCAGGATCAATTTAAATTCAAATTTTAATCATTAAAAACCCATATATAGCATTTATTTATCATAAAGAACCATCTAAACCTACAACACTTAAAATGCCACATGATTTTGACATGACTCAAGAAATTCATTTACGCTAAAAAACATATTCATACTTTTTATTTACTACCCTAATATATTGTTATTCTGCGATATCTTATCCTTCTTTTATTGATTTAACCTAAAGTTGGTCAAACTCATTTATCATATCATTCACACTCTTTAACTTCCATATATTTTTTCTTTCATAATTTTCCATTAGTGTTTTTCTATTTGTATTTTGTAGATCTATGAGAGAGGGTTTTTAGTTACAGTACAATAAATATTCACCTGGTTTGTCACTAAGCAATTTTGATTACATGAGGTATGATACATTAACAACCCAATGTTAGCAATGATAAACGGGATTACAAAATTTTAGTAAAAAACGATACCTGTGTAGGAAAAAAAAAGGCTTTTAAGTATACTTAAGGTTTACTAATTGAATTCATAATTTTATTATATTATTAAATTACAAATAAAAAACACCCACTCATTACATACTTAATCAATTCAATTAAAGGCAAAATATCTTCAACAATATTGGTTTTATTATAATCTATGTTGCCAATACAATTATTTAGAAATTGGTGATTATTTCTATGTTCTGTAAGTTAAAGGATCCTTTGAAGGATAGTAGTTGATTTATTCCCAAAATAGAAAAAAACTTTAGCTGGTTATAGAAATCTGCCAAAAAAAAAATAGATTTGTTTTTCCGATCCCTCTAAAACAGAGAGCAAAGGACATGAATTAATAAGTTGCTTTGCGCATTTGTTACATAAATGGGATTAGATACAGACCGATAGATTTCTACCGTTGGTACTTTAAGGTTTACAATGAGATACTTAGCTGCGGTTTGAAAGATCCATTCTGTGAGAATACTACTATAGAAGAAATTGGAGGTAAGGGGCCTCCGCGGGATTCCAAAATAAATTTGAAAATACATAGTTATACTTTAATAATGCTACGACGCCGCGATTCAAGCTGTTTTAAGGCTGAATGGGGGTTCCACAACTGCATTTTATTTATATTTATATTATGTATCTCTATCAGTTCCTATCAGGAACCAACTTAAAATTCTTAGAAATGTATGGTATGTATTAAATCCAAGGACTAGAAACCATTGACCCCCGTGCTATGGTATGCTAGATGCAATTGTATGTAATTAATTATTAGATATCTTTCCAACGGTATCATGTTTACCAATTTACTAGACAATGATAATCAAGTGGCATAATGAGATTCTAAATTATAAAGTGAAGTCTGATTTGCCTCAGGTTATATTTACAACTATATACAATTTAGGTAAAGGGAGCATGGTAGACCTATTGACTTAAAGTTTAATTACTATGGTATGAATTGAGAAATACCCGCTGATATCTTTTATAATCATATTGAATTTAATTTAATCAATCCTGATTGCTATTGCCATTCAGAATACTTACTGAAGATTTTAATCAACTTGATTTGTCTGGCGGCTTACCCATATTCATTCATCACTCTATTTTCATTTTCATCGTCCTGGCCTAGCAAGAGATGTTCGTCCATTGTTACCTCCTCTGTACCTCTGTACTGCTTCTGGCTCATTGTCCCTGTCTTGTCCTCCTGACCTCCTGTCTGTGTTATTTTGCCCCCCCCCCTCCTTTCTTTTAGTCATCCATTGGTTAGTTCCGTTTTGGGGGCCATTGGTTAGTTTTGTTTTATAGAAAAAATTTAATTGTTCTTCAAAAGTTTATGCTCTGGACATACATATGGTTCAATAATAACTAGGGATGGTTAGGGATAATTAGGGATGGAAATCATTAACTTTGAAATATATGAATTGACTTTACCTCTAGAAGTCTCTAGAAAGAAATATAATATTTATAAAACTTGTTTTCATAAAATTATATACAGGTTATTTTCATTTTTTTTTAAATTCCTTAATGGGTCTCTTGGTATTTTTAATTAGTGACTCCATATATTAAGTTAGGTCTCTCCAACATTTCGAAAGGAATATAAACCTACTTTAAAATTTAATAAATCCCAAACTGAAAAATTTGCAAATGCACCGCAACAGCAATGTATTTATAATATTAAATGATTAAAATGATGTAACTAAGTTTTTTTTATTTCATCGACATTTTTTTTTTTACTTTTAATATTTGAAATAGAGATTAAAGTATCTCAAAATTAAGAAGTTATGCAAAAATCGAGTTATTCTATATTAATATTAACAAGTTATATTAATAAACAATTTAGCGCTCTTTGTTTAGTTAAGAAGAAAAATATTAAATCATGATGACTGGAACATTAAAAAGTATTCAACTACTTAAGCTATTCTATATCAGAACCTTAATTTCTTAAACGTTCCCGAGAATTCACAACGAAATATATAAGGGCCAATGAAATTGTACAATGGGTGTTTATCTTGGTAAAAAACACAGGATTAATTTATTACGGTTCTTTTATCAACGACAATCTTCATCATCTGATCATTTCAATATCAAAGAAGAGTTTTCTTTGAGGAAGATAATCCTAACGACTATGTAATAGATTATCTCGATTGTAAACAGAAAGAATAAGATAAAGAGAAGAAGAATCGAACAATTACGATGAAGAAAAGTATAAAAAAAAGAAGTTGAGAGAGGGAATGGCTCGCCTTAGAATGGCTCTTAATGTGACCGAGTCACAAAGAAACCTGCTCCCTTTCAATCACTTTAATTGCGGAGGGCTGTAAGACACCCAACACATCCCACTCCGCTCCAATCAGAGCCCGTATTGAACAGCTGCTCTATTGTTGGGCCTTCTCTCGCCCATTCTATAGATCGGATAGATCCGAAACTAACTTTATTATTATTATATGGTATAGCTCAATAAGTATACATTTCAGTTGGTTTTTCCTAAAAATAGTA
>NW_027105652.1:1199167-1199748 GCF_000696795.3 Halyomorpha halys | reverse complement strand
TCTTGTCCTCCTGACCTCCTGTCTGTGTTATTTTCCCCCCCCCCCTCCTTTCTTTTAGTCATCCATTGGTTAGTTCCGTTTTGGGGGCGATGCCTGTTTCCCTCGGTTGGCTTCTCCTTTGATGTCCTAGGTGTCTTTATTGTTCCTTCACTTATCTTTATGACCAGGAATAAGTACTTACTGCCCACCATCAGGTGTTTGGGCAGGTGTCACCCTGGGATTGGCAATCATACTACCTGTTGAGTACTTGGGTGTAATACCTAGTAAGTACCTAATATTCTATATGTTCTCCTACCTGTCGGTTACCAATACATTATCAGGTGATAAAGGCTCCCCTAAATTTATCTTCTATATCCTCCCTTCTAATGCTGGTATTTTTTCATACATTGCAATAAGTTTAGTATGTTATATCTTTATTAACGATAGACCAATTTCTATGCTTTGTATTTAATATTTTTGTTTTATAGAAAAAATTTAATTGTTCTTCAAAAGTTTATGCTCTGGACATACATATGGTTCAATAATAACTAGGGATGGTTAGGGATGGTTAGGGATGGAAATCATTAACTTTGAAATATATG
>NW_027105652.1:1194208-1197860 GCF_000696795.3 Halyomorpha halys | reverse complement strand
CAATGCAAGTTAAAATTGAAATTGTAAATTGTAGCACTTCCATCAGGAAATGAAGAATCCAGATTCGTAAAAGATCTAAGGTTTTATTGCTTCGGCTCATGAATTTAAAATATGAGACCTAGGTGACCAAAATGCTCAAATGACAAAAAAAATATGTCACATTAGGAGTGTATTGGTGAGAGAAATGCTTAACCTTACCGATGCTAAAGCAAATTGAATGGAGTATAGGTGGACAAGTAAAAGGAGGAATAACAAAAATATAGACGTTTATATACCAATATGAGCAAAATGCAAGGGCTATCCCTCTCCCGGGTTAGATATATTTAATTGTGAGCCATCGCTGTACGATTATATAGATGATACCATGTTGAAATTTGCTTTATTGCTGTCATTTGGTAAATCTGCCAAAATATTTTATTGTCAATCAATGCGACAAAATTTAAAAGTTTCACGGAAATATACTTAATAGTAACCATGATAACTTTACTGTCCACGCTGACAACTTCTTATAGATTCTGATGAATTCTCACAAAACTTCTCTTGAATGATGAATTGATTTTATTTTTAAATGTTATTAAAACTTTGTCAGAGTTACGAAATATCACAGCTTGCAATTTAATGTTTAAAATACACATTAAATATTGTGAGTTGTTTGCCTTTTCAATATACGAGGGTCAATTAATATCCGCAATATAGTATAAAATGTTATTGTAATCAAATAGGAAACTTACAAGTACATCATTTTTCAGCATAGTCCCCTTGCTTTTCAACGCATTGGTCCATCTTTGTACAAACTTCATCATGCCCTCATAAAAGAAGGTTTTCGGTTGAGCTACGAGCTAGGAATGCACCGCTTCTATCATCGCTTTGTCCGAAGTAAATCGACGGCCCCTTAATGCCTTTTTTAGTGGACCAAACAAGTGATAGTCAGAAGGGGCAAGATCGGAACTAAATGGAGGATGAGCCTGTGCTGTACGGTTGTCCGGCTCCTTCACCGTGCGAAACACTTGTGCGACCACTTTGAATTTTTTAATCCATTCGTGGACACTCTCTTGTGGCAAAACACTGTACCGAAAGCCTTTAAAGAATTTTGGGCCTAGATATGCCCTCCGACAACAAAAAACGGATCACTGGACGTTACTCTTCTTTGGTGCAAATAGAAAGCGGAGCAGCCATAATTAACAACACAACAGTGATAACAAAATTAACTATCAGCTTGAAACTTGCATAGACAACACAACAAACAAACAAAGCATGCGTCATCAACGCTAGACGACAGTACTACCAATATAAACAAAAATATAACTAAATATCGGATAAATATTGACTTAACCTAATATTTAAATGCCGATCGAAAAATTCGTTCACTTCGGCTAATAACTCCTGTAAAGACAGACTCTAGTCCGAGTGAGAAAAAATAATGTAGACATCTACAAAACGAGATGTCTCAGACCAGCGGGTCTCTAACTTTTTTCGCCATGGTATCATTCATGAAATGAAAAAAAGATTCCAGGCTCTCCTATAAGGCACAAAAATAATTAATGCAGTCCACAATGATTAAACATATTAAAAAAATATATATATTTTATTTATAAAGTAGACTTCATACTTATGAGTATTTAAATTTAAATTTGATCATTTTATCAACTCTGACACACTAAATATTGTAAATTTAGCAAAACAAAATAACCGTTTCTAACATTTCTCAAAGATTTTATTTAAATATTTCTAGGTCTTTTTTTTGGGGGGGTAAAAGGAAGGATCAAGAAATAGTAATAAAATAATTTCCACTCCTTTATTAATAACAAAAAAACGTCTTCCAAAATTTCAGAGTGATGTTACTATACTTTGAGACAAATATTTTTAAAGGTGGCATTCTTCGTTAAACATCCTCCCCTGAAGCTTCGAATAGTGCCAAATTAGCTAAACTAAAAAAATAAATCAAAAACTGTAAAAGATGGAACAACAAGAATATATTCTAGGTTTTATCAGAATTGTAAAAGATTTAGTAGATGTACTTTTCATTTGAACCGGAGAGGGTGAGTGTGAATTCAAGTATGTATTTGAAACATGCGTGTCAAGAAAATACTAATGAGCTTGGTGAAATGAAAATAATGAATAGAATTTGAGAAAAATAATATTGAATTATTTTCTGACACTGGGACCTTTCATCTTTTATTTTGATTTAGGCTGAATCGGAACGACCATAATCGAAATATAGGTGTCCCGAGGAGAATACCTTTGCGCGTGTACAAACGAAAATAGTGAAAAGAAACTGATGAACCTGCAAATTACCTGAAAATTTCATTAGACACGAATTAACAGTTTAATTAATCACACCTAAACACAAATCCGAATACTGACCCAATGACAGACACGGAGCTAAAAATATTCCTTGATGACTGAAACGTAAAAATATTCGACTCGTGTTGATTTTGTTTTTTCATTTCCTGCAGGAATGCAAAACTTCTTTTTTTCTGATCCCTCTAAAACAGAAAACATGAAATTAGTAGGTTGCATTGGTTAATACCTTTTTCTACCATTGGTACTTGAAGTTGTACAGTGATATACTTATCTGATGTTCCAATGTGTCCGTTCCATGTGCATTCGACTATAAATCATTTTGGAGATGAGAAGCCTCCTAGAAAACTCCCCTAAATAAGGAAGTTATGAAGTAAGATAAAAAATAAATGAATAATTGAGACTTAAATAGGAATAATCTCAATTTGTATTCTAAATATTTTAGTGATAATTGATAAATCTCAGAAATTCCTTTTTAGTTTTTCACTGCAGGCCATGAGTATAATAAAAAAAAATTCTTGAAACGTCTCCCGTTTTAGGTAACCGAAAGTAAAGTACTCCCATCATATAGTCACTACCAGCGCCCCATGTGGCTAATAGCAAAAACCAACCTTGTCTAGCGCCCTCGGTGTGGAAAAGAATACACTAGATTCAGGGGGGAGCCATCTTTTCTATAAGAAGTTATTTTCATTCATTCTTTTCATGAATGAGTAGAAACATTCTGAAGGGCCGCCAGGCAACAGAAGAGAGGAGAAATAGAAAGTGTGGAGAAGCATGAATAAGTCGGCTTATTTCTATATAATTTACCCCATATACCATATGTATATATCTACAGTTTATAGACCCACGATCGAAATTAATTAACTCTCTATAACCATAAATATTCTACTTCGGCCTACCGTAAACCACCTGTAAAATTATACAACAGATTCTTTTCTGTTAATTATGTTTTATTTTTTATTGCCATTAATGAGTCTACATACAATACCTAACCAACCAGTCAAAAGTGAAGTAACGCCTGGCCTTAAGTTGAAGGCGCACTTAATATATCTCCAGTATTTATATGCTTCCCTCAAGGAACCAATCTGGCTCAATTTCGATGCTGAACTTGGAGTAGCGGAACAAGGAGCGGGCTACTTGCAAAATAAAGAGATAAAAATATATGTATAAATATTTTGTCTCGGTTGGGTCTACAGATCTTGTAGATCTTTGGCCACCCAAACCAGCATTATCCAAGCTTGCTTATCTTGAGCAATTGCTTTCCAGGTTTCTGCATGCAGGTCTATATTCAACTATCAGGTTGATTCTTTCCATTCTATACGGTTTAGGCCTCCCACGTGGACTCAATCAC
>NW_027105652.1:1191608-1193963 GCF_000696795.3 Halyomorpha halys | reverse complement strand
TCACCGGTGATTGGTGGGGCCCCGGTTGTGGTTGTTCTGAGTGGACATTCTCGTGGAAGTAGATCGACAAAAGGGACGTACGTCCGCCCGCCTAGTCCTCTTGGAGGATGAGTTGAAAAAGTCCGCCCGCCGTGGCTAAGATGATTTAGCTGGCGAAGATGGCCAGAATGCTGGTAATTACGAGTGCGTAGTGAGGAGATAAAGGAGACGATGTGTGTGCACACGTAGAGGCGCTAAGAAGTCGTATGTCTGTTTGCAGTATAAAAAACAACAGAGAGCGGATTTGTTTTGTTTTTTATATCATCTGTCGCATAGTCGATTACCGATCATATGTTGGCCGCAACATACCGCCCGCCTAAAATTTGTTAAAAATTTTAAATTGGCATTGATGGGGTTAAGGAGAGCTAGTTTGACCTCTGGTAGATTGTCTTCCTAAATGGAGGTTTCGGGCCACTTGCCCTTTAAATTTTAAACAATGCAGTTCAGATCCGTCAAAAGTGTTGCTTTACTAGTTCCGACGCTTAAAGTTCTCTAGAGCTGCAGTCTGAAAAATTATCTTCTGATTTTATGTGGGAATCCAGTAAGAGCGGTTTGTAATATCCAAAATTTGGATGATGTGGTAAGCGTTCATACGCTCAGTAGGTTCCCTCAGCCATCGCAATACTACAATCAAATCTTTAAAGAAAAATGAGCTTCTCTCAGTTCTAGCCGGGTTTTGACTTTGTGGCGGAATTTCAATAAGCGACATAGTAAAAAAGTGCACACCATTCCGCCCGCTTAAAATTTCATATTTATCTAGTATCAGATAAATTAGGTATTTGATACCACAAGGAATGCTGCCTATAGAAAACCGCTAAAGTCATGGAAAAACGCGAAGTGTAAGACAAGGTATGAAGATGATATGTGAACAAATGAAGAATGATTCGAGTAGTTGGAATGACGAGAGTAAAGGACAGAAGACGGATTAATTTTACGAGATGTACGGTGTATAGTATGCAAAGTAATTTTGTTGTGGGGCATCTGAGACCACAATATGGTTAATAAAAATAAAGATTGTGAGAAGCACACAGAAATATTATGGGGAACTTAATTCTAATGAACATTGCAACCCTTGCACAACCACTTAGGAAAATTATCGGCTTCCTACGTTCCCCTGGTTATGATGACCGATTTGGATGGTTGAAATGCCGATGAGCAATGTGTTCACCACCTATTCGAAGGAAATATGTCAGTTCTTTTTTTAGCTGTAGAGCCTTTTCGAGAGTTGCGTAGCGAACAGGAGGAAGACGGTAATTCATTGAGTACCACTTAGAGGTAAGGTGCGGTTTTTTAGTTTTCTTATTTAAATTAGTTCCTTCAAACAAATAATATTTGAATTCACGGGAATATGATGAGATTAAGAAATCAAATCTAAGGATAT
Organism: Halyomorpha halys; assembly: GCF_000696795.3. Taxonomy (NCBI): domain Eukaryota; kingdom Metazoa; phylum Arthropoda; class Insecta; order Hemiptera; family Pentatomidae; genus Halyomorpha; species Halyomorpha halys. The sequence continues at coordinate 1,192,543 of NW_027105652.1, read as the reverse complement.
ATGTACGAAGGGGCCAAGTAGGAATAAGAAGATAATTAGCTAGAGACCTCTTGGAGGGATGCCCTATAGAAGATGGTAACCATTGCGAGTCATTTAGTATAAAGTTCACTTCCAACGAAATGTTGTTACATTTATTAAGATCAGATGAAGTTGGGCGATCTGATCTCAAGGGATCAAGATCATGGAGCTCAGTGGGACCAAGAGAACTGCCTGGAGACCTCACAGAAGAGGGTAAGTGCTGTGGATGATTTTGTATAAAGGAAACATCCAGCGAAATGTCATTGGTTTCATCAGCTTCTAACGGAGTAGACTGATTAGATTTTAGGATTTCAGGCCGAGGCAGGAGGGTAGGTTCAAATTGACCACAGATTGGGGACCTTTTGAAGGTGCACCGCAATTGTGAGTGAAATGGAGGAAGATTATTTACTAGCGAAATGTCGCTAGCGTAACTAGAATCTGACGCAGCTAGGCGTTTTGATTCTGGAGTTTCGTCTTGGACGAAAATATTTTCTAACGAAATGTCGTTAGATTTATTAGGATCAGATGTAGCGGAACGATCTGACCTTAGTGATTCAGGCTCTTGGAGCCCAGTAGGACTATGAGGAATGCTAGGAGACCCCAAAGAAGAGGGTAGCTGTTGAGACTTAGTTTTTATGGAGGTAACTTCCAACGAAATGTCAATAAGTGGCTCTGGCACAGCTGAACAGACGGAATATTTTTTGTGTTGTACCACTAAGGAATTTATAAATTTACTACAATGACCCAGGGAACTAGAGTGGCATGTAGAATTGGAACAGGGAGGTGTGCCTGCGACTCCAGAGTTTTGAGGAAGATCTTTTGAATTACAGGTTGGCTGAAGTGATCCTTCTACTGTACCTAAATTATAACGATGGTTATTGAGGACTCTCTTAAAGCTTGGACACTTTGTAATTATG
>NW_027105652.1:1184255-1191478 GCF_000696795.3 Halyomorpha halys | reverse complement strand
TCATAATAATATTCCTGCACGGATTTAAAGAGGGAAAGATCTTCTTTGGTTGGAAAGAGGTCTGAAACCTTAGATTCGGAGCACAGGTCTTTAAGGGAATCGTAGGTCTCGGAGAAGGAAGTGTAACAAGGTCTGAGTTCTGAGTACATACCTTTAAATAAGAATAATTTTTCAGGGTCTTTTGCAATACCTCGCCCATGAGAAGTACATGTTTTAATCTGGGATAAATAAAAATTTAATTTCTCTTTAAGTTTTTCAAATTGAATTTTGATATCCCCTGGTATGTCCATTTTTATTTTAGAGGTGAATTATATGAATAGAAGGAAACTGGAAGAGAATAAGTGAAGAAAGAAGGGGAGAAAAACAAAATTAATTAATGGCAGAATGGAGCACCTTACAAATTAATTATTTTTTCTATAAAATGAATATGAAATAAAATGTACAATAACAAAATTCGACAACCGGAGGACCAAAAAAAAATAAATAAATAAGAAAAATATCCGGCTAGGAGCACCAAATGTTACGGCGGGTAGGGGTTCGAAAGGAACCTTTACTAGCCCAACCGTGAAAAGGAAAGAATAGTCGAATTTTGTTATTTTTGTATGTTTAAATAAATAAACATAATAAGAATAGAAAAACAAAATATACAAACTAGAAAAAAAAAGAAAGATTAAAACTATTTCAAAACTAAATTAATTGAACAAAAAAAATATACAACCTAGAGAAAAAGTCTTATTTCACCGGTGATTGGTGGGGCCCCGAATGTGGTTGTTCTGAGTGGACATTCTCGTGGAAGTAGATCGACAAAAGGGACATACGTCCGCCCGCCTTGTCCTCTTGGAGGATGAGTTGAAGAAGTCCACCCGCCGTGGCTAAGATGATTTAGCTGGCGAAGATGGCCAGAATGCTTGTAATTACGAGTGCGTAGTGAGGAGATAAAGGAGACGATGTGTGTGCACACGTAGAGGCGCTAAGAAGTCGTCTGTCTGTTTGCAGTATAAAAACACAACAGATGGCGGATTTGTTTTGTTTTTTATATCATCTGTCGCATAGTCGATTACCGATCATATGTTGGCCGCAACATATATATATACTTTTTTCCCGATCCCTCTAAAACAGAAAACAAAACCATGAATTAGTAAGTTGTATTACATATTTTTTACATAAATCAGAGAAGATACAACCTTTTTCTACCGTTTTTTTTCTTTTCATTTTTTTATTAATAAATTGCGAAGATGACAAGAATTGTAAGTTGCTATTAACTCGTCATCGTAAGTCCTTTTATCCCACTTATCGGTGGGATGGAAAATCATCCTATTCACATTGAACCGACCATCAATTTTAGCTGAACCGTAAACGCTTATTAAAAAAAAAAATGTACAACCGGTTGTCTCATTTCTAGCCCAGAACAACCACATCTCCTAAATTTCTTCCGCAATGGTCAACTATACACCTTCATCATTGATATTAAATACCATTGATGTAAGATTTTCTAGTGTTTGAAAATTTCAGAATGATATACAGAATTTTTAAATTAAATTATTTAGTATTCCAAGTGAAAATTGTTTTATTCAGAGGTAAAAGTTTATCAAGAGCAGATTCTCCCTCGATAAAGTCAACAGATTTGAGTGTATATAAGGCAAGGATTGTTAAATATGCATGGCATTATGAATATGTATAACCACTTCCTTTTCAGATAATCGAGGTTTTCTTTCAGAGTTGGATTGATCGTATATAGATATAAATCGACGTGGCAAATGATATGAAAATAGGATAAAAACTTTTGATCTCTCATCGTTATTCTATCTCAAATCCTTCTCAGCGAGGTCGCTAGTGAATAAAATATCGGGAGACTGTAAACGACTTAGAGATGGATCGTTCCGTTGTGTTAATGTTTTTTTTTTTTTTTTTTTTTTATGATACGGATAACGTGCAATGGTCATTTTTCATAGTTTCTGGGAGGTAATGTATATGTTAACAATTTTAATTTGAATATCTTCAAACTATGAAATTGTGCCTAGGATTCCAGAACTTTAGCAGTTTTAAATTTGTTTTTTAATACCACGAAAAATTCTAAAATATGCATCAATAATTCTAAGATACATTTATTTCAATGCATTGTTAGTAAATTATTGAAGATGCTGCAATTATTGATACAAAATAATTCATTAACCTATAAATAATTAGTAGGTACTATACATCTTAGCCAGAGGATTAAGGTGGTTCAGGGCACACAAGTGACTTCTCTTTACCCCCAAAAAAGGATTCACCTAAAAATATTTTTTATTTTAATTTTTACAGTTTATCGAATATCATACGAAATGCAAACGAGGAGTAGTTCAAAAACGACCATAATGATTAATGTCTCAGGATTAAAATACACAACTGAATGATATTTAGCTGACTCTGACTCTGTCTTCTTGCCTCAACTTGACTCTGTTTTGACTTTTGTCAAAACAGCCCTGACGAAGCCCTGCATCGTGGTGCGAAACGTTGGCTCAATTAAAATATTTATTATTATTTGAGTTATATTTGACCGCACCCGGATTTTTATAGATATATTCTATTTATTATAAATGATATTTATTTTAAAATCTTCATTTTTGTATTCTGCAATTTAGTTATGAATTTTTTAGTGGTCCATTCACTAGTTCACGTAAATAAGTTCTAGAATTTGATTTGGAATTTTAAAAATTCATAACAATTAAATTAAAACTTCAAATAAAAGAATATTGCAGCACTGTAAGGTGGGTCTTTTTTGCAGGTAGGTCGGGTTCTCTAAACCACTTTAATCCTCTAGGTATCACAACTGACCGAAAATATTATAATTAAAAGTTGTTTAAGTGAAAATAAAGTTAAAGAAAATCGATAATCTGTATTTAGACTATATAATAAATAATGAACTATTTGTTCTTTTTTTTTTACCGCAATCCATAAACATTTATTAGTTTAAGAAAAACTATGGAATAGTAACAAGCGTCAGCCCGTTGCATTTCTTAAAATGAAAGTAAATTCTTTCATTTCATTATAGTTTGATATAGTTATTGTGTTCCAGAATTCAAGCATTTCAAATGGTGTTGAAATGGGCTTTAGTATTTGATTCCTTATTTACGTTCCGATTACAGTATTGTTACTACTACTTTTATCCTTAAAAAAAAAAGAAATTAAACCTTAATTAATTTAATTTAATTTAAAATGTTTCGAATTACATTCTATACAGTAAACTCAACTTATAGAATTAAAGTATTTATAAAATTTAAAAGTAAATTCATACTACAATAATGTTCTGATAGACTTCTTTTTATGTTATTAGATTGTCAAGAAGCTTTTAATGGACTTCGATCTGTTTGATAGGTTACGAATATCAATTTCAGTAAACAAATCTTGTTTATGCTGTGAATAAGTATAAACTCAATGTTTGTTTTTCTATTGTCAGCTGTATTATTGGATTAATACCACCTCAGTTTTCTTCCAACTGTTGAAAAGAGATTATATTGTTCGTTTTTTTATACTGTACCGCTTTGTATGAATAATTTTTTTTTTTTAATAATGACTTGTATACTTAATAATACTCTACTCACAGAAATTGAGCGGCAAAGTAGAACGGACCCAAAAAAAGGTGAGATGACCCAGAGACAAATTACTCATGCAATAAACTGCTCTGAGCGTGTAATCAAAAACATTTTAAATTGCCGCCCAGCCAATTATAGGAAAAAGACAAGACGGGGAAGACCAACGAAGTTTTTTAATCGTGTGAAACGGGTTGTTTTGAGAAAAGTAGCGAAAAAAGGAGCATCCTACACATACATTCATGATTAAATTTAGGATGTGATGCAAGCTTGGTAAGGAAGTGGATAGCTGAATCAATTTTTTTAATTTATTGTAGGTTTATGAGAAAATCACATCGTAAAAAAACATCGTTTGCAGCGACTACTGGAGTTTGCTGAAAGACATAAATACAAAAAATGGTCGGGCGTTTCAACATTGGAAGAAGAAAAATTAATTTTTCAGTAGAATAACGCACCGATTCATACAGCACAACGGTGTCTGGATTTCGAGACCAATAATTTAGACAAAAAAGAATTCATTTATAACCAAAAAATTACAAATAAAATACTCATTTTATTCACGTTCGGTATAACGAAAGGAAGCTGATAAAATAAATGAAATTTTTATCAATTCCACCGAGTCGCATCTGAATCATAATTTAAGTGAGATTCTACATAAAAATTATTTATTTTCTTGTTTACTATTTTGGCTGCTATTATCGATTACGAAATCGATGTCTTATTACAAATTAGTTTCTATCTCATTGTTACATTATTAAATATCTGGGAAAATATGACAAATGTGGAGAGATATTCAATGTTAAAGAAATTGTTATTTTAATAGGAGAAAATGCGGTATTCTTAAAAATCCTTTCAAAAATCAAATGTGGACAATTAATTGAGATTGGAAGGTGTATTTGGTAGCACTGAACTTTATTTTCGTTAAACTTTGCCCCCTTCAATCAATTACAGACATTCCCTCCTTAATAGCCAACCTTACATTACCTCCTAAATCACATTCCTACGGGCTCAATTTTCTAGTATAGTAAACATTAATTAATCCTATCATAAGACAGAAAAGTGCACGTTGATTTTGACTATTACATCACTTGCTAGAAAACAGTATAAACTTCCAATTTATAACAAAAGACTGATCTACATGACTGTAATCAGGCCAATCTGGACGTAGGGAGGTCAACTTTGGAGCTCCACTAAACCTTCGAATTCCTCTCATATCCAATCCCTACAATTCAAAATCCACAATGCTCCTTACTTTGTCACAAATAAAATCATACATAAAGACCATAATGTTCATATGTAACCGATCTAGCCCGAACCAGATATCATTCTTTCCATTATAAACACCAAAATATTTTAGATTAACTTGTACTATCAACTATCATATGTACAAACTATTTATAACCTTCCATAAACTCAGGTCAGGCTTTTTATTTTTAAAGTTACATCTTCACAAGATATAATTAGTGAAATTCGTTCTATTGGAGATGTATTGTTTCAGAATTATATTAGGCTAAACAGCCTTAGATTTGTTTTATTTAATTAAGTGTTTCGCCTGCCTTAGATTTAAAAGTTCCACAGTAGGCGAAAAGCACCTTAATTTTGAATCTTATTTGGGTGTAACCTACCTCTCCTCCAAGTTTGTGCAGACACAGATGTTTTAACATCTAAGAGTTATGTAGATCTATGGGCACTTGAAACAAATAATCTTTAAAAACTGAGTTTTTAGATGAGATATAAAAAGAAAAATAAGTGGACGGTACAATACTCCCTCCCCTAAGTGTTTTGGTATCTAGGGTGTGTATCGTATCGTGTATGTGTATAGGGTGGTATCTTACTAGGGTGTGTATAGTTGAAAACGTATTCTTTAAAGATGCCATCTTAAAGTAATACAGATTTTCATATTTGTAACCCTCTTCCAATATTTAATAATATTTATTTAATCCATTTATATGCCTAATTTCAACAGAACTGTTAAATTATTAATTTTTTATATAATCGATTACAGCAGCTATTTTTTTTTAATAATTTATTTATTGATATTTACAAATGTATACACATATATACAACAAGTAAATTTGCTGTAGGTGACATAGTGACATGATAAAAACATGTGGAGAATCTACCCACTGATAGAACTCCGCTTACATTTCTAGAGGAGAAGATCTCGAGGCCATCTTCTTTTCAGACGCCTAGGAGGATTATTAGGTAATGAAGGAGAAACCAGGTTAGAAACAAGTGGATTTGGGTGGTTGAGAAGTTTATTATGGAAGGAACGGTATCTGGTTCTGCCCAAATCGGCAACATATGGAACATTGAGGTCCTGATGGATGACTTGATTTGTGACAAAGTAAGGAGCATTAAGGATTTTACGAAGGATTTTGGACTGTAAGCATTGGATTCTGGAGGAATTTGATGGTTTAGTGGAGCCCCAAAGCTCAACTCCGTATGTCCAGATAGGGCTTATAATAGTCATGTAGATCAGTCTTTTGTAATGGATTGGCAATTTAGACCGTTTGTCTAGTAAATGTAGCAATAGTCGGAATCTACGAGCAGTTTCTTGTCTTTTTAGTCTTGTATGAGGATTACATGTCAGTCGTTTGTCGAGATGTAGTGCTAAGTAACGGATCTGATCGACAGGAATAAGTGGGGTATTATAAAAGGATATTGTAGGGGAAGAGGTCATGGGTTTACGTCGAAGGGTAAATGTGATTTGGTGGGATTTATTGGAATTTATTTTAATCCTCCAGTTTTGGCACCATTCTTCAGGGGTACATCACCACCCTTGGATTGGAGGGTTTGGGATACGATGTAAGGATCATTGTTCTCTGAAAATAGACATGTGTCATCGGCATACGTGGTGAGGATTGTGTTAGGATGGGTTGGAATGTCAGCTGTGAAAACTGTATAAAGGATAGGACCAAGGATACTACCCTGAGGTACACAAGCAGACTGACGGAATAAGGATGAATAAGCGCCGTTATAATTTACTTGAAATAATCTGTCGGAGAGATAACAACGGATAATGAGGAAGTATTACCCCCTAAGGGGTAAGAACCCTAAGGGTAGGAATTTACGGATCTTGTATAGCAGTCCTGGGTGCCAGACTCGATCAAAAGCCTGTTCTACATCAAGAAAGACTCCCGAGCAGTATATTCCGCGCTCCAATGAAGACGAGACAATATCAACCTCACGATGGCATTGCTGGATAGTGGAGTGGGATGTACGGAAACCAAACTGGTGATCTGGGATTATGTGGTTGGAATCAAGGATAGGGTACAGGCGTCTTAAGATGAGTTTCTCAAGGATTTTGCCCATGAGAGGTAACAAAGCGATAGAACGGTAGGAGGATGGGTATTCAGGCGGCTTTTGAGGTTTGGGAATCATTTTGATATGGATAATTTCCATGGGTCAGGAAAGTAAGTGGATCTAAGTACAGTAGATGTAGGTGAGGAATAGAACGGATTTTCGAGGAAGATTTTTTAGAATATGGGATGTAATTAGGTCATAACCGGGAGCTTTGCGGGTAGGTAACTTCTGAATTATGTTGGATATTTCTGAAGGATGAAATGCTTTAGGAGGAAGGGTCATTTGGAGCGGAATGTTTAATTCTTCTTCAATGTATTCGATGTGGGTTGGATTAAGAATGTCATGGTG
>NW_027105652.1:1175727-1183985 GCF_000696795.3 Halyomorpha halys | reverse complement strand
TTTGTATTTTCAATTTTTTAAGTTCTGTTTTGAGTTTGTTTGTTAATGTAGTATAATGTGTTTTATCTGTGGGGTATCTAGTCCTGTGCCACTTCGCTCTTCACAGTTGCTCTTCACGCCTGTAACACTCCATTTTAACTATGATCATATTTACTAAATGTATTATGTAATATACAGTTGTAAATTTCAATAAAGATAAAAAAGATCACATGTGGCTGTTTGTTGTGCAACATTTATTTTTTGCGTGTATTTGATATTCCTGTATCAAGGCCTTACTAAGTGTCACATCAGGAAGTAAAGACTTGATGCATGTCTTATTTACGATAGCTGAATTTGATTTTTCACCTGTATTAATTACTCATATATTCTATTAATATTTTTGTTTTATACAGTTTTAAAGATAAATTCATCAGTGACTAGTACAAGAAAGCATGCTTATGTTCGATATTTGGGAATCATCCGAGCCAATTTAACCAGCCGTGCTGGACGACACGTTAACGTTTAGTCAGTAGCTAATGTTGCTGACACTGTTCTGTTGACAGAAGACCGCTTTGCACTAAAACGCCAGGTTAATGACCGATGAAGATCAAAGGCTTGAGGTAATGGAGTTCGTCGCCTTCAGTTGTAGGATTCCATGTGTACATAGTTCTTACTAGTGCCATCTAATTCTCTTTGGATTAGGCGCATATTGTGAATATGAAAATTTTTCACATGATCATTTTAATGTTTCTACTTTTATTGTAAAACGTAATTACTCGAAATTCGCAAATTGGGGAAGGGATAGTTGTTCCATATATCATTTATTCTGTACTTTGATATTCATGAAATACAATGAAACCCCGTTCATCCGCTCTAGTCTCGGGCGAAACATCGTTGGTTAAGCGAGAGAGCCAGCTAAAAGGAGATAATCCAATTTTAATTTAACTCATGTATCATGTTAAAATACCATACATAAATTAATATTGAAAGAAAATAAATCACCATATTTTAGCTATATATTTTTTAGAAATGAATTGTTAGGAACTCTACTTTTAAAAACACTGGTTTGCATGAGAGTCTTTCCTTTACCGGTCCTGCCGATTTTGAAAAGTCTTTATGAAAATTTATTCTGTAACACTAACTTAAACTGAGCTCATTATCTAGTGAAAAGGAAAAATTTAGCTGAAGCATCACTTTATTCCATTTATATTTTAACTTAATAAAAACGAATTTTGGTAGCTCTAGATATTATTAGATGCATGAGAGAATATGTTACGAATAATGGGCTATTAAACATAGAGAGAAACCCTGTTTTTTTTTCTACTGTAGAGATATGTGAAACAACTACATCTAAAGCTAGGAGCAGATTGTTAGGTCACAGATTATAACCATTTTGAAGTTAAATCACGTCTTGCTTTTCCAGTAGTTTTCTCTCTCAAGCTCTCTTGCAATGCTACCAATACTGACAAATGCCTGAACATTATAGGCAAGTAAAAACTGTGATGAAATTATATGCCCTGCGGGAAATAAATGAAAGATGATTTTGTGTGAATTGAAGAAACTGTGCCAACCTCTACGAGGTATGGAAGGTCTTAGGTTCAATAAATAATAACGGAATAGATTAAATACTATTTCTAGAACAACGATTGTGCAAGAATGTAATTTATTCAAAATTACGGTTAATCACCACTTTAAAGTAATAGAATAAGTGATTAGTGAAAAGGATAGATGAGCTTAAATAGCATGATTAACTGTCATTAGGAGATAGTTAATATCTTAAATCCGTGTCCGGGGACTAAGCCGGGGGCCTATCAAGTCAAGCACCGTAATATTTCTTCCGGTAACCACCTTCATCTGATCTGATGGCACGATACATTATGTTCCACCTCCAATCATTTTTTTGCACTTTTATCGAAATTATTTTTCAATAGTGATTTGTGTTTTATGGGTAGTAACAAATAGCATCTTGTAATAGGATTGAAGCGTATTGAATGGAAAACTTTGTGGCCATCAATCCATAAAATATATTCAACAAAAAGTCGACTAATAACCGCGGAAGTTCCCGCGACGGGCAGTTAAAACAAACGAACATTTCTCATAAGTGGAAAGTATTATTTTCCCCGGCTTCAAGTTTACCACTTTCTACTGGCCCTTTAACCCCTGCATGTTGTGATTTGTCGTGGTTAATTCTAATTTTCCTTTGTGTGCACAATGTCTGTGTATTGTTTTGAATAAGTGTTAGTGTGACCTGTAAAAGGTCTGTGTTTCTCCGTGTTGTCTGCATGCGTTGCAGTTAGTATATTGTCGTTTGTCGGTTAGTCTTTTGTAAATATGAGGTACAGAAGTTGGACCAGGATAGTGAGGGACACCTGCAAATATTGGTTTCATTGATGAGTTCGTTGAGCTTTGTCGGACAGAAAAGAAGTGGTAATGAAAAAATGATAAAACTAAGTAGTAGGTGCTTGAGAGAATTGTTTTGAGGTTAAAAAGAAGGCTTTGGTGCATCTATAACCTATCAAACGCCTGTGTCATATCCAAAAATGCTCCAGAAGCGTATTGTTATAGTTCAAAAGCAGAGGAGATGAAGTCAGTGACTCTGTGTAGTTGTTGTGTTGTGGAATGTAATATGCTAAATCCAAATTGGTGGTCGGGTAATATTTTTTGATCAGTTAGTATGTTAAGAATACATTCATGTCATAATTTTTCAAAAATTTTGGAGCAGACTGGAAGAAGACTAATAGGTTTGTAGGAATCGGGTCTATCTTTGTCTTTGTTAGGTTTATGTATTATTAAAATCGTGGACCATTCCCATTGTATGGAGAATTCCGTTATCCGTAAAATAGCATTGTTAAATGAATATGATTTACAGGAAATGTGTACAGTAATATTATATTTAGATGGACAATAAATGGAAGAAAATGACAGGTTCTTGTATTTTGTCTATAATTGTATGTCTGTAATTTGAACCTGAGCCGTCGATTTTATGTCAATAGGACAATGTCTGATGAAAGGAATATGGTCCGGGTGCGGTCAAAAAAACTCAAATAGTAGAATATACTATTTTATTGAGCCAACGTTTCGCCCCACGTTGCAGGGCTTCGTCAGGGCTATTTTGACGGCAGTCAAAACAAAAAAAATCAATTTTTTTTGTTTTGACAATGTCTGATATTTGAACAAAAGGGACTAATTATTCAAGCTTTGTCAAATGTTGATTTCGTGAATTTGAGATACTCCTATACAATTTGTACCATAATTCGCTAATATTTAAAATTTATCTTTCAGTAATTTTACAAAGGGCGCTTCTCGGTATTCTGTTCATAATTATTTCTCATTTAAAAATATGTTTTCTAAAACGGAAAAAATAATAAAATTTTGCTTGTTTATAATTGTTATTCTAAAGTTTACTATTTTGATAATTATTTTACTATATTTAAAAGTGTCTGACTATTAATTTTTTTATAGTTAATGGGTTATTTTTCATAATTACTTAATTCTTTCTTGTATTTTACATCTTATATATTCTTAACTACATAATAAAAATATTATTTTTATTTTTCAAAATCAAACTTTTACAAATTGTTAAGGCATAGTAATGTTCATTGGATGTCACAAGGAATTAGAACATTTAAGGCTTTCAGATCAGAAGTGGCCTATTCTACAGTACTGTTTAGACAATTTCATTTCATTTAGGCTAAAAATAGGATTGTTAAGCCACTCATGGTCTCACAGCCATATGCTAACTCATTTTTCTTCTCATGTAGATTTGAGACCTACTCATTTCTCAACCTATTATGCTGTTGAGCAGTGCTTCCTTAAAAAGATTCTCCGCGACCAAGCAGACAAGTGTGTTGTTCTGTTAGTGAGGATATCTCAGTGAGTTGATTTGTAATCGTTTAAACTATGTTTTTATTTGAATATGTCTGTCAAATTATATATGTATCCAAGAAATTGGAGGCTATCATCATTTGAAGAACAATTCTAACTGTTTATGTTAGTTCCATTTTCGCCTCTGACTTCATAGAGTGCGTTTCTTTTGTAGCGAGTGTGCAACCTATGAGACAATTTTGTATTTTTCATGCTTTCTGGATTGTTTTATAATTTTTTGTTTATGAAATGCAATCAGGCGATGAATCAAACATTTCGCCCGATTTATCCCAAAGTCTCAAACATATTACCGCTATTAAATCTAATGTAGACCTACAAATTCGAAAAAAATAAATTTAGAACACACCGATTCAAATCAGTCTCAGTCATTGTTTAATTTAGATATTCCCCGGATTAAAATTTGGGGGATATTAACCAAATTAATTATTATGAGCTGGTTTATATATTGTATCACCAAAACCACCGGAACCAAAAACGCAGCCACAGTTAATCAAGACAACCAATTAAATGGCGAAAATTATTGTCATCACTAACTAAAATTATAATCGAAGCTATCAAGCCGTCTTTACCACAAATTATTACTCATCTATCCACGTTAGTAGTGTCTTTCTTTACAAATGGACCATAATATAAATAACAGCTTATCTCCAGTTACTAATTCTCTCCTGACTAACTGCGCTTTAATACAAATCATATATTATTCAACAAATGCTGAAATAATCATTTTTCGTCTATGGGTAAGGAATTAAGAAAATTAAAATTATTAAACTGGAATGCTCATGGCATATCTTCTCAAAAAAGTGAGTTAAAAATTTTCCTTGAATAAAATTTCATCGATATAGCCTGCATAACTGAGACACATTTATCCCAAAACATCAAATTGAAGATCCCTGATTACAAAATTTTACGCAATGATAGAGATTGGTCGATTCCCTCTGGTGGGGTAGCCTTAATAATAAAAAATACTATTGATTTCACTGAAAATATCATTACCAACGTATTTAATATCGAAGTTGTTTCGGTTCGTTTAAACTAGTCTCCTTCAACTGTTGTCACAGCAGTTTATACACATCCAAGTAAAAACTAATTCATGTCGAAATTTTAAAACTATTACCACCAGGGGACTATAAATTAGTATTAGGTGACATAAATTGTAAAATCATTTACTGGGGATGCCGCAAATCAAATTCTAATGGAAATACCCAAATACACGCACCAAATGGACCTGGCTGTAAATCTGACATTCTGGATATCGTATTAACAAAAGCTTTAGTTTTCCTCTCTCCTCTCAAGTGATCATAGCTTTAAATTCGGACCATATCCCTGTATTAATTAATTTCTCAACTGAGATAAACAATGAAACGGTGAGAAAATCCCTCATTAATGGAGTGATCGATTGGGAAACGTACAAAATTCGTGTCGATGAAAAATTATAATTATAAAAAGCTTTCGTTTTTATCACGTCAATTTTTAACAGTTGTCTTCGTACTGGATATTTTCCTGATACGTGGAATAAAGCTGAACTCATAGTAATTCACCAGCCAGGTAAGAACGCTAAACAAATCAGCAGCTATAGACCTTTCAGTTTATTACCCATTTTTTGAAAATTACTGGAATCAGTTATAAAAACACATCTTAATTCTTTTATTCACAGCATCGAAATTATTCCTCATTTTCAATTCTGTTTTCAATACAGTCATTCCAATTCTCTCCAACTGGCAAGACTATCGGAATTTATAATTAACGGATTCGAAAAAAAGAGACACACCCTGGTAGCGTTCTTGGATTTCCAACAAGCATTCGTTAAGATCTGGCATCAAGGTCTCCTATATACACTAAGGAAAACAGGCACTCTAAAATACCTACACAATATTCTGAGCACATTCCTCAACGGTAGAACATTTTTTGCCAAAATTAATTACATAAATTCTACCCTTAGACAAATCCATGCCGGTACTCCACAGTCCTTTCTCCCATTTTGTTCAACTTCTAAGTCCACGAAATCATCCAGTCCTCACACACCTCCATAGCTATATTTGCTGACAACAATGCTGTGTTCTCTTAACATAATGACATAACGATCGCTAGAAAAACTTTGCAAAGTCACCGTGATGATCTAGAACAATATTTCACTAAACGGATGATTCACTGTTTCCTATCCTAAACAGAAATTCCAAACTAAAACCAGAAACAACTGTTCTTATATTTAAAACAATTCTCAGGTCACTACTTTGTCTGGCGAGCGTCATCCAATACGAAAAGGAAAAAAAGATTACAATGTTTTCAAAACAAAGTCCTAAGAATCGCAGTTAATGCTTCTTGGTTCATAAGAAATAGCCAATTGCATCAGAAATTACAAATGGAGTCAATAGAGGATTACATCAAAAATGGTTCATGAAGTTCCACTCCCAGTTGCCTACAGTCAAAGGAGCAGTGACCTACGAGCTGGAAAACCCAACCTCAATACGAAAACTGAAGCCCAGGCTACTGCAGGATATTCTGTTATAGATTCTATATTTATTAATTCATTATTCACACTACCTCCGTCTTACTTATTATTATTTTTCTCTTCTCTCGTCCCTTTTTAAATTAACTTGTTTCTTTTTACCACTAGAGGGACATTGTTTATTTTTGTAATGCTCTACAGTCTATAATATCTCTAAGTCTACAAATATCATTATTTTTGTTATTAATTTTACTTTTCTCTTTTATTAAGATGCTTTATTCTTATCTATTTATTTTATTTTATTTTTTTAAAATTATAAAATTGTATATAGTTATGGGTGTCTTTTGTACGAGATTATCCCCCCTTAATCAACTGTTTATATACATATATATATAAAACTTACGAGCACTTGGACTGAAAGACTTAGAAAAAAAGTAACAGAATTATAACGCACGCTTACTAGAATAATACTGCTTTATTATCTCTGTGATGCTCCATTTACACATTATTGGGGTCTATTTAAATGGGGAGTTAGGATTAGAGTTGTATACAGGCCTTGTCCAACCATAACTCCCTCCTACCAGTTTATGACCATACCTCATAAACTCAAAAAAGTAAACCGCAACAAAACACACAAAAAAAACTAAAGACAAACTAACCTATACACAAAAACTAAAAAATACACTTTTCATAAACTAAAGTTAACACATGAACTATTTAAAAACTAATAAAACTTAGAAACACTAACGATAAAACTTTTGTATACAAAAAAACAAAAAGTTTTATAGTTGAGAAAACTCTAGATCCTATTGATTATTCATTATGGGAACTTGAGTTGTTCTATGTGGACCGTCCTTCGTTTTTTTTTTTTGGTTTTTTAATACTCTCAATTATTACTATGTTATGCTCTCTAATTTTAATCACCCTGAATGCCCCCTCATACCTTTGCGGCTCCTTACCGTGCTCACTCTACGGTAAATCACTGTCTCTATACCAATATTCCCCACAATGTCACGAAAAACTCTCGTTATGTCGCGCCACGCGTTTGGCTTTCTCCTTTTCGATTCTTTCTCTCACCTTGTCCCACGTTTTTCCCAGTGCCATCCCGTTACTGTCGACCTCTTCTCCGTCGATCACTATGTTTCTATAATCGCATTTGTGCCCTTTAAGTCCGAACAGATTTTCGAATGGAGCGAATCTCGTTACCGTATGCACAGAGTGGTTATAGGCTGCTATAGCTCTTATCATAGCCTCGTCTGGTTCCAGACCCTTATCTAACTGGTATACCCGCAAGTGATCGCTTAAAGTACTTTGGATCCTCTCTATACCACCTCCCCTCTGCTCTTAGGGTGTCCTAGGGTGTTTAGATGCCACCTTACCTCCAAAGCCTTCATTTCTTCCCTGACGCTGGTGTTATCGAACTCCTGTCCCGTATCAGTAGATATTCTTTCCGGTACTCAATAGTACTTGAACCATAAACGCTCCCAATACCGCCTCGGCCGATATTTCTCGAATCTGATGTGCCATGGCCACTTTTCTAAATAGTTCAATCACTGTAACTCATTTGTAGCCCCTCCAGGTGAACGTGTCGATTTTTAATTCTACTAACGGTGTGTTCGCAGTCGGTGTCTCCTCTTATGTCGCCTTGGGTGGGTGTCGGTCGTATTTGGTACTGAGGCACACCTCACAGTTCCCGATTATCTCCTGAATCGAATTCCGCATATTTTACCAGAAATATTTCCGTCGCAGGGCAGTATCACGTTGGTATATCATTCATTCAAGGAGGTGGTGGGCCCCACTCATTACACGATGGGAAGGACTTGACCGCCCAACATCGGCGAGCCACCAGAAGATGAGGAATCTAACTTGGATTGAGACCAGGAGGGCTGGACCAGCCTGGAAACTGCAGGAGGCACCCAGAGGGATGCAGTGGAGGCACCACAGTTAA
>NW_027105652.1:1152463-1175522 GCF_000696795.3 Halyomorpha halys | reverse complement strand
TCATTCAAGCCCCGGTGAGTGGGCCTCCCCTGCGGGTATGCCAAGGTTACCTCCCACTGTTGATCTCCGTCCTGAACGATTTCCACCAACATAGGCAACGAACAAAGTTTCGATCCATTCCGATTTGTTATAATCTCCAGAGGCGTTTTATCTCCCAAACCACTCCATTCCCGACGTATAGATGGTATGTTCCCCAGTTTGGGGTTTGGATGCATCATTCAGCGCCCGGCAGATCTGATCATTCCTGACACCCGGTGCCGACCAAATAGTGGTGATCGAGGTCTTCCCATATTTAACGAAATCCTTCATCTGTTGGCATTCCTCCTCTATTGCGTTTACGGCGATCGCGCGGGATAGCCAGTCAGCGACTACATGTTCTTTTCCTGGTTTGTACTGGAATACGATGTTGTACTGGTTGAGCAGTTCCTTCCATCTGGTGACCCTAGCAGAGGACTCTTGAAGCTTCTCAACCCATTGAAGCGGTCTGTGATCAGTATGTACCCGGAATTTATCCCGAAAGCATAGGGGCGAAAATGTTCTACCGCTCACACAATGCCTAACAGTTCTCGCTTAAGTGTGCTGTACCTTGTCTCTGCTTCTGTTAACCACCTGCTAGCGTATGCCATCGGTCGCTCACCACCCCCAACGCGTACACCCTTGCGTCCGAGGCGATAAAAAATAAACGTTTAATGTCCGGGAATGCCAACACCGCTTCCTTCTGAAGCGCCTACATGGATTTTCTAGTTTTTTCGACCATATCGGGCGTAACCTGCACCCTATTCCCCTTTTTGTTGATGTTGATGAAGTTTGTTGATGGATACCAGATACCTAGCTATCGCCGCCGGTACGAATCGATATAGTAGTTCAGAGCGCCCAACAATCTCCTGATACCCTTAACATCCGTTGGAATCGCCATTTTCCTGATCGCTTCAACCTTATTTGCATCTGGCCTGAATCCCTGTTCCAATATTGTGTGTCCTAAAAAATTTATCTGGTTTCACCCCAATATTGATTTTTCGCACGATAACTTTAACTCAAATTTCCGGACCTGTTCGAACACCTTACGCATGTGAGACACATGTTCTTCCTCCGTTTTGATAAAAACTAACAGGTCGTCCATGTATACCTGGCACATGGACTCGTCGATTCCCCGTAAGAATCCGTCCATCAATCGTTGGAGCGTGATGAGGGCATTCTTCAGTCCGAAGGGCATCCTCGTGAATTCGTAATTCCCCCTTTTGAATGTAAAATCTATCTTGTGCTGATCTTCCAAGTGCATCTTGATTTGGTGGTAGCCGGCCTTTAGATCTAAAGTACTAAAGATCGGTGCCCCACCCAGTCTATCTAAGATACCTTCTAGTCGCAGTATCGAGTATCTCTCGTCTATCGTGTTCTCATTAAGGCCCCAGTAACCAATTACTACCCTATATTTTCTCCCTTGTCTCCCGGTGTGTCGTTCTTCCGTACTGCTCATATGCTGTTGTATGGGGAGGTACTATCTATGATGATGGCCTGTTTCTTTAGATTCTCTAACTCTTCCCGAATATGCTGTCTAAGCGCATATGGATACCTCCTCCTCTTTTACATAAGTAATTTTATCTTGTTTCAGGGGGATTTGGTACATTGTTTGTCCGGTCGTCCCCAGTAACTATCCCTCATTGAAGAAAATATCAGCATATTTGTCCTTCATTTTTTCCACGATATGAACCCTCAATACCCCTTTTTCGATCCCCCATTCCCGTAAATCAATGTCCACCTCCCCTTTTACTCTACAGGGCCCACCCAGGGTGATTAATTAACATTGACTGGACATTCATCTAGTTTCCTCTCACCGCCGCTCAGCTTCCTCAGGACATTCCGGCACAGGATGGTGTGGGAGCTCCCTTTGTCCACCAGGCATCTCACACCACTCACCTTGATGATAGGCAGACCGCTGATGCTTCTGAGGTTTCACAAGAGGACTCACTAGGTCTATAGTCCCCTTTTCTTCTCCGCCGTATCCACTTGAAATTTATTTCCATCGGTTCTCCTGGTCCCGTCTCTTCCCTTCTGTACATATAAGGGCACTATCGTGCTATGTGACCTGAATTGCCGCACTCAAAGCACCGAGTGCGGGGGCTATAGGCCACCAGGTGTCCTACTTTTACGCACCAATGGCACTTCCTGTCTTCTTTCCCTCCTCCATTGCGTATTCTGCCCTGGTTCGGTCCCCTTTCTCTACCCGTAACTCTATCTTAATCATCATCTTATCTCCAGTTCTCTTCTCTACCATGGTGTTGACGGATCCCTTGTGCGATGGTACGGTCCTCTGTTCCATCCTACATCATCGACATCCATTCTTGCATCCTGCTCTCTAGCACTCGCGTTGATAATGTCTTGAGCACATTCCACGAAAGTGCGGTCCCGTGGCAAACCTTCCCTTTTATTCGCCTCCTTAGCCAGTTTCACCTTCATTATGCAGCCGATGTAATTCATCTTCCAACTGACTACATCCGCTCCAAGAGTCTCTCTCAACTTTTCTGTGGTCAGATTAAACTGGCCTAACAGCTTGGCTGCGTACTGTTCGTTAGACTGCTCGTGCTTTCTCCTTTCCCACAGCATGTAGAAAATATCTTCCTCTAGGGACCATCTGCATCCTCCATAGGCCTTCTTTAATCTTTCCTTCTCTCCTAGCCATGCTGTTTCCTCGTCTGTCTGAATATGGTTTAAAATACTTCGCTTGATCCAACATATGTGCGCTGCCTTGAGGGAAATAGCATCATTCTTGTCCAGCAACTCCTTGAAACCTTGGCTGCCAACCCCTTGTTTACATCGGGACCTGCTCGTGTTATACTGCAGGTGTCCCGAGTGTAATTTTATGATTAATATTAATGTGTGTGGAAAAGGGGGGCTGGAAATTGTGAGACACTTTCTGCTCATAAAACCATGCATATATTTCTTTCGTTATGTATAATGTTAACTCCCTGGAGGGGCAAACTGGTTAGTGAGTTATTTTTAATTTTAATATTATCTATAATAATACAAAAGGAACATCATTGGGGTCTCATAGACATATAATATTGATATTATGTGCTTAGGTGGTGGCTGTTGGAGCTTTCGATCTCGCGGTCACTTCCGCGTCCTATAGCAGCTTCCCTCGTCGAGTTGTACGGTGGGCGAAACGGTGAAGACCGTGTATCTTCGCCTGGTGTCTGAAAAGACGTCGTTCTTCCTCGGTGGCTGGCCAGCGTGTCCTGGACTCCGGCGTGATGGTAGGGGTAGGCCAGGTCCTAGCTTGCATGATGCTAAGGCTGGGGCGGCATTGCAGTCGCAGCGTCTTCGAGGTCTTCCGGTGTCCGCGGCAAGGGGGGCTCAGGAAATGAGACCCCCTACCCCGACTTTATATAAATCCAAAATTTAACCGTGAAAATCGGATTACTTAAATCCGACACCCCTCCACGATGCGATCTCCACCTTTAATAAAGTGATTTAACTCACCGATTTTGTTTGAGAACCGCTTCAAGTCTGAGATCGCTTTACTAATATCCTGAGAGGTTACAGCTCTGACTTTCATTTTAGCCAACATATTGGCGTGAGCAGCCGCGAGAATAGTTTCTAGTAGCGTGGGTATCACCGGAACCGCCGCCGGGACTGCCGGGACAGCCGGGGCTGCAGGAACTCCAGGAGCCGGTTGCGCCACCGGGATCTGTAGAACTGGTAGCCTAACCGTGGGCTGTGGTTGTGATTGACCTTCACCATTAACCATCTTGGTCAGTAAAAAAGAAAAAAGTGACAATATAGGAGAAATAAAAGGAAAAATGCCGGAGGAAGAAAGAGAAAAAAATTCCTTGAGGAGAGAACAGTTTAAAAAAAAATCCTTGATGAGAGAATAGAAAAAAAAATCTTGAACAAAGCGGTGAACAGAATTTCCGGGAGTCGGCACCACTTACAAGCACTTGGACTGAAAGACTTAAAGAACAGAGAACAAAATTATAACGCACGCTTTCTAGAATGATACTGCTTTATTATTTCTGTGATGCTCTTTTGATACACATTATTGGGTTTTATTTACATGAGAAGTTAGGATTAGAATTGTATACAGGCCTTGTCCAACCATAACTTTTTTACTATTTTAAACAATAAACCATATGTGTTCACGAAAAATAGAGATAAAATGTAGAGTATTGCCAATTGCAAATCTTTTGTATTTGATATTAGTTGGCAGAATAATAACACAAGATTTGCAATTGACAATACTCTATATTTGATATCTATATACAGTATTGTCAATTTTTTTTTAAATTTCATACAGTAAATGAACAAACTAGAATGAAAAAGAAAATATTCACAAAAATGAAAAATACAATATTTACAAAAATCAATAACAATCTTAAAACACAAAAAACAAAACAATAAATAGAATAGATAACTAAATTTTCTGTAATAAATATTGTCTAACTAAATATTGTCATTGCCGGAAGTTTTAATTCTTCGATGTAGAGAGTTCTTCTCTTTTTGGGTTCTCTAATACTTTCTATTGTTACAATATTGTGTTTCCTTATAATTATTACCCTGAATGGACCCTCGTATTGCTGTATCTCTTTACCCCTGTTAGACCCCAACGTTCTATATACAATTGTCCCGATTGTGATTGCTCCCATCATATCTGTGACCTTTAAATTCTCCCGAGTTACCCTCCTTGATTTTTCCTTTTCCATTCTTCTCCGGGCCTTTTCCCATAACTTTCTTCGAGCAACATGATTGTTGTGTATTTCCTCTCCGTCTGCTGCCGTGCTCTTATAATCCCCTCGGTGTCCGCGAAGCCCAAAGAGAATCTGAAATTGCGAAAACCCCGTAACTGAATGTACGGAATGATTATATGCCGCAATCGCCCTCGGCATTGCCACGTCCAGTTCCAGTCCCTGGTCACTCTGATATAGTCGAAGATGGTCACTCAACGTGCCGTGAAGCCGCTCTATGCCTTCTCTACTCTTGGTGCGCCCTGGTGTGTTCAGATGCCATATCACGTCAAGGTCCTTACGCAACTGGGCGATCTCCTCCTTCCCCCACTTGAGACAACATCGTTACCAGCGCGTACTCACTCACGTCCGTAGTGAGATTGAATTGGCGAGTGTGGTCCGGGAACGCAAGAACCGTTCTTGTTGCAAAAACAAGACAAAACTCTTGTTGCAGCTTCTCCATTTACCGTCTTATATTGCCTTCGACCATCGGTGTGATGATCACCTTTCTCCCTTTTTTGAGAAGGTTGTTGAGTGAGACAAGGTGCTCAGCCATTTCTGGCACAAATATTCTGAAATAATTTAAAGTTCCCAACAGCATCCGACCGCCCTTCACATCCCTAGGAACCGCCATCTTCGGTATAGCAGCAACTTTATCCGCGTCAGGTTTAACTCCTTCCCTGGAAATCGTGTGACCCAAAAAATTAATTTGATTTTTAATCAAATTTTTATAAAATTAATTGCCCAAGCGATGATTTCTCTCCAGATAACTTTAGCACGAATTTCCTAATTCTTTGGAATACGCTGTGTAAATGCTGCAAGTGTTATTCTTCGGTCTTACTGGACACTAGGAGATCGTCCATATAAATCTGACATACAGATTCCTTAATTCCTCAGTACCTCTCAAAAACTCGTCCGTCAGGCGCTGAAAGGTTATGGGAGCATTTTTTAGTCCAAACGGCATTCTTCGTAAATTCTTAGTGTCCTCTCTCGAATTTGAATGCTGTCTTATATTTATCCTTAGGGTGCATTTTGATTTGATGATATTCGACCTTCAAGTCCAATATGCTGAATACCGTCGCACCGCTCAGCCTGTCCAAAATGTCTTCAAATCTAGGGATCGGATACTTTTCGTCAACGGTATTTTCATTGAGCTGTAATCAATCACTACCCTGTACTTTTCAGTACTTTCACCAGGCGCGCTCTTCTTCTTCACTGCTCACAACGTACTATTGTACGGGGAAGTGCTATCAATAATTATTCCCTGACGTTTTAAACTTTGAAGCTCTTCTCGGATGTGGTGAGGTAGGGCCTGCGGTTATCTCCTCTCTTTAAAGTGTGTCACTTTGTCTTGTTTTAGTATGATCTCATGGACTGTTCTCCTGGTTGTCCCGAGCTAGTCCCCTTCTTTGAAAAAGATATCTTCGTATTCCCTCCTAAGGCTTCGTCTCCAGTCCTCGGCTTGATTGATTGATCCGTCCCGAGCGCCCGCGTTCTTCCGCTGAAAATGACATTTGTTCATTTTTCCTCCCAACTTAACCATCTATTTTCCCCTGATATTCCTAACCCAAGTTCCCACCTTCCGAAGTTGTTCACATCCCACAATTATTTTGTATTCCTTAGGCATACTTCCTACTACATGTACCTGAAAGTTTTCCCTATCAAATCCCCACCGTGTCAACCCTATCACCACCTCTCCCTCTACTTCACAAGGGCCTCCAATAATTTACATTGACATTCCCGAATCTGATATGTCCTCTCTCCACTGCACAGCTTTTCTAGGGCTTCTCGGTACATGATAGTGTTGGAACTGTCTGTTTCCACTAGGCACCTCACTCCTGCAATATCTATTATAGGCAGACCGTCGCTCTTTTCTCTCACATTATAATTCTGCAGTGTGCGGTCGCCTCTCCGCTGACAACCCCTTCAGATGTCTCGCATCTTCCTCTCTCCAGTCCCTCGCCTCCATTCTCCTCCGTTCCCTTGTTTCCACCCTCTTGTTTCTACCTTCTCCTCTAGACTACCTCGGTTCCTTGGCTCCTCGACTTCCTCTTCGGTCTCTGATGATCCAGATGCTTGCGTAGATTCATCTGAAAATCTACTCAACCTACGGTGGCTTCTCCGTGTCTGTTGGGCGTTGATCTACATTGGTTCGTCCCGGCCCACATCTCTTCTTCGGTACAAATATGGGCACTGTTTGGCTATGTGTCCCTCATTTCCACATTCAAAGCACTTCGTGCGCGTGCAATGCGCACTAAATGCCCAATCTTTCCACAACCATGACATTTGCGGTCCTCCCGTCGACTATTGTCTCTGGGTTTTGCAAGGCTTCTTCTATTTTCTTCGTTGATAGCTCTCTCTTTTCTACCATTTCTGTGTTCTCTTCTCCTCCAAGGGTTAGGCATGTTTATGGGCCTTTGGTATTCTATTCGGGTCCACCCTGCTTCTTCTACTTCCATACGGCCCTCTGCCTCTCTTGCGCTTGCTTCTTTGAGATCTTGAGCAATTTCTTCAAACGAGCGCTCTTTCGGAAATCCTTCCTTCTTCCTTTGCTAATACTATCTTTAGTACCAGGGATAAGAACTGTATCCGACCCTGTACCTGGATTGTTTCCATCATTTCGCTCAGTTTTTCTTGAATTCTGTCAAAGCGTGCCAAGTGTTCCGCGGCATATTGACCAATAGACAGTTTCGGTTTCTTTGTCTCTAGGATCATCATAAATATGTCTTCCTCTGGGGCCCACCGTTCTCCTCCAAACGCCTTCTTTAATTTTTCCTTGATAACTCTCCAAGGGGTCTCTTCATCAGCCTGTATCTTATTTAGGATGCTCCACTTCACTCTGCAGATGACCGCTGCATTCAAAGCCTCCGCATCTTCACTATCGAGTAGACTTTGGATAGACTTTGCTTCAATTCGGCATTGAAGCAATCAGTCGGTCACCCGCTTTTATGAAGAGGCTCAATTCTCCTGTTTCCCCGGTAAACCGTTCGAGGTCAGAAATGGCCTTCCTCAAGTCTTGGGTGGTTGCTGTGCGTTCTTTTAACCACTCAAGTGTTGTGGCGTGGGCTCCCTCTAGAGAAACATTCGGTAGTGGGGCAAGCTCCGGGGATGGAGGAGTCACCTCCATGGGAGGTGGGTTCTGAACCCCATTTTGATTTAAAGCTTGCAGGTTCAGGACCGCTTGTCTGACGATAATATTGGCCGCCACTATTTTTAAAAAAATGAGGGAATAGAAAAAAAATTAAAGGCTGAGAAAACTAAGATAAAAAATTCTCCTTTAAAGCAAATATAAGTATCTATAGTTTTCGGGTTTCGGCACCAGTTAAGTATTGGCGAAAGCAAAATGTCAAAAAAGAGAAGAAGGAATAAGATCTAACACGTTTGAACTGCTGTAAAATACTGGGTTTATTGGGTTCAATACATCTATGTATATACATTCGATCAGCTGACATCGAAGTAACAGTATATATAACTCTGACCGTAACTTTTATATATATATATATATATAATGTAACGGTTATATCAACCATGTAAGTCCCACCAGGCCGATCTGGTATAAAATAAATAAATAAAAAAATGTTTGTTCCATTCACTTTTTTTTTAATACATAACTGGTATTTCCCGAATTTATATTTATTTTTGCATGATATATTCTTATTTGTTTGTAAAAAATTTCTGTATAAAATGTTTCTATAATTTACCTGCAACATTTCTTCATTTTAGTATGACCAGAAAGAAACAGGTTTGGTCCTATCTTACTTTTTCATTTCAAATAAGATGTCTTACTATACCACGTCACATACTTAAATCTGTTTTTTCAATGTATCTTGCACTATGTGAAAGAAAAAACATCCTCTTCGGTTTTTTCAGTCAGTAAAAATGACCGCTTCTGAGATCAGAGCTCTAGATACATTATAATATTCTTTTAAACTAAAAATGAATAATTGTGTAACAGAAAAATTTTTTGTTTTGTAATTTTTTTTCCGATCCCTTTAGAACAGAAAAACAAAAACATGAATTAATAAAATTGTATTACATGAAAAAACAAAATTCAAAGTATTAGTAGTATTCAAAATACTACCTTTTTCTACTATTAGCACTTAAAGGTTTCCAAGTAAAATAATTAACTGAATTTGGAGGTGACCGCTCTGTGAGCAAATGTACTTAAATGTGTGGAGGCGAGGAGCCTCCACGATAACTTGTAAAATTTAGGTTTAATATATATATTGAAGGGAAATCGCGTTAAAGTTTAATGATATGGTATACCAAACTGATACATTTAATCACTGATAAATATGTTTTTAGATCTGTAATATTATTTTCCTTTAATATTTGATCAAGTTGTTGATTTTCCCCTTCGCCCTTTGATTTGCTGAATTACTAGCTTTACTCCGAGAAGTGTTTGTCTAAACTCCTACCCGGGCAATCAGCAACTCCTATGAGTTGTCCAAAGAGCCATCACAAGCTTGGACCAATCCTCATGGTATTAATTATTTGAGGAGCCCAGAGACCTTTCAGATGGACTGAGTCTTATCGATTCCGCCTCCTGCCTTCGCTTCTCCAGGAGCGCCATGAATTATTTAAGCGATACTCTCTCAGCCAAACAGCTCTAACTTTCTAGACATTTTTATTTTATTATTTTTCTTCTTCTCTTGTGGTATAAGGGCACTGATGGCGAGCTGTAAAACTGAGAAGTTGACTCCCAATTCCTCGAAAATTGCTGATAAATTCCGACTCCCCCTCCAATCATTTGAAGGGAGAAGTTTGAACCACTTCCGGAGCTATAAGGTTTTGAGTAATGAGTTTTTTTTTTTTTTTATCTGACCCATCTTCTGAAGCGGATTTGGAAATCTATTTGTCATTTTGCGGGCTTCTTTTTATTACGTCCTTCCTCCGGGAAATAAGTATGAGAAATTTTTTGTTTAAGGAGTTGATCTTTCTCCCTAATTGAAGGAAAGAATCCTCACTGAGGGGTAAACAATTTTGTTTTCATAGCTCTTTGAGTTACTTGAATTTAGTTTAAAAAAAAAAAAATCTATTTCCTCTCCTTTTCTCAGAATTTAAATTTCATTTCCAGCATAATGAAACTGATGGCTTTATTCCAGACCTATATTCCAGACGAATATTAAACAATAAAATAGATGTTTTGTTTTTTTCATAATATTTGTAAGATGTTCATTGAATAAAAAAAAAACTATTTTTATAATTGAACTTATTTTAGTGTATCGTTTAACCTAGCTGCCATTAATCTCACCTTTAGGAAAGAAAAGTTATTTTCAATGCAGTAACTCGCCATCCATCTTTTATTTAGTGGCCAACCTATAATTAACAAGTGTTCACAGAAAAATCCTAACTATTTATTTACCGTTTTTATAATCCTTGTCTACGTTATTGTTCACACAACAGACCCTACAGGATTTTGTTTAAGAGATATGTTTTCTTTGAAGTCTCGTTATTTTGAGTTACTGATAATGTTCTTTTGCTAATTTTATTAAAACCATTCTATAGTTAAAAGTATGGAAAACAAAAATGTGTTTGTTATACAGGGTATTTATGCACGACACGTGCATTTTCAGCTTCAGGAGTGAGATTTCATGAATATACGTTTGCAAATAATTTTTTTTTTATAATAAAACCTTTTTTTAATATGAGGTGTAGATAGTTGACCGTAGATTAATGATTGGAGAAGTTTGTCGGGGGGCCTTTAGAAAGGCACAGTTTCCCCACAATTTCCTTTTACAATCAATTCCAGTCTACAAACTAAATACAAATATTTCAATTTATTAATTTTTTATTTCCCCTCTTTGTTCCTTCCATTTCACTCTCCCCAATTCACCCTATCAGGTCCTCTCCATTGATCCGTTAAACAAATTGACTATTAGACAACAATGATAGAACTACTAGCAACCAGAGAAATAATAGTCACATCAGTAGATCAATTTACAGAAAAACAAACAAATAAATACATTTTACCAAAACAAAATTAATACATAAATTTAAAAGAAAATATAATAAAAAGTTGGTTAAAAGAAATGCTTGAGTTAAAAAAAATAAATAAAAATAATAATAATAAAATAATTTAATGAATAAATAAGGTAAGGGAATAAATAAGTTAAAAAGCACAAATCGACAGGTGCACATACTAAAATAAATAAATATAATATAAATTGATAAAAATAATATAAATTGAAAACATCCAACGATTTGTAATATTTTTATGTATGGTATTTACCTATTTATCAGATATATAATATCTTCCTCATTTTATAATATTTGTTTCATTTATGAAATATTTTAATACCAATTGCCCTAAAATTGATTCTATTATAACCATTAATATTTAGGAGAATGTATATTTTTGCATATATTGACCTAATTTTTAATTATACTTATGTTTTTGTAGACTGTCTACCGACTTGTCGGCTTCTTATATATTGGACTGTGATAATTTTATCTATTAGAATGGATTTCATCTGATTTCATCTCCACTTTGTTATTATTTATTTTGCTACATTCAATGAGAGTTTTTAATTTTGTTAATGATGCAAACATAATGTTTATATATTCCTTTTAAGTCTGATTTGAAGGTAACCTCTTCATAATATTATTTTTAAAGTATAAAAGTTCCAAATGTTTTCTAATTATAATTTTTGGTGCTATATTTAAAATATCTACTTTATTAAAATTAAAATTATGATTATATCGTATATTGATACTTTTTGAATTACTCTTATCCGTTAATTGGATAGATTGTTAATTAAATTCTTTGCAGTATTTAAAATTTGATTAAGAATTCAAAGTATTAAGCTTTTTTTTTAAATAAATATTAAGATTATATAGCCTTAGTCCAGGGTTAAATAATTAATATTATATTTTAATTACAGCTGATAGTAAAAATTTAATAAATAAATGTAATATCACTTTCTAAAAAAAAAAAAGTTTTGTGCCAAAATTCCTGTATTTAATTATGGGCCAATTTATAGAATGCAATTTCATTCTGATAACTGTATCAGTTAAGAAGAAGAAAAGTTTTTCCGAAACGATTCGGAATAAAGTTAACAGAGGTTAAGATACGGAAGCCACACGAGAACCTTATTTTTAAGTAATCAGATAGAACAATCCTGAGGTTTTCGTGAGTTTATTTTGTTCCATTTTCCTCCTTTCATTTTTAAAGTGAGTTTTCATAACTTCGTAATTCGGAAGCCTGACTAGAAACTTTATCTTTGCAAAACACTCTAGATTAGCTTTAACAAGCAGTGCTGTGGTATCTTAAGTTTTAAGTTTTATATTTTAAGACATTTAGAGAAATTCCCAAAATTGATTTCAAGATGCAAATATTTTCTCATAAAATATACCTCATTATATGATATAGAAGATCAATAGCGTCCTGCCTCTAACTTTCACTTCAACATTTAATGCAGGATGTTGTTTCATTCTTTTAATTAATTCAAACCTGCTAAAATAAATTTCCAATGGTAATTAATTTTATTATATTTTACACCCTATCATGCCTTAAATTCTATACATGTATGGTTGAGTGGTGTTCCGTAAGTCAGCATAACACTGTTTAAAGTAAATCATATAACCAGCATATAGACAGAACCAGGGACTGGGCTGCCTGATGAAAAGGTATATTTTTAATAGTTTTATTTAAAAATGTAAACATTAACCTTCAAATTAAATATTGCTCAAAGTCATAACCTTGACAGGTAAGCAACAGTGGTCCAACGGCACTAAACAGTTGACAACTAGAAATTAACATTTTGTGAGTTTATTTTGTCAAATATCATAAAAACTACTACTTCTACCAAGAAAAACATAATTAACTTTTTTGTAGTACATTTAACTAGCTTTAATTTGAGCGCTGGCAGACATCTGTACGTCCAATGGTTTCTGAAATGAAGTTTTTCATAAATCAATTTATTTTAGCAAATATCTTGAAAAGTACTATTCCTACGAAGGTAAAGGTTATAAACTTCATTATAGTCCATTAAACTAGCTTTAATTTGAGTGCTAATAGACATCTGTACGTCACATAGTTCCTGAGATATAGATTTCTCAAAATTAATTAACTAACTACTAATCTTTCAGTAGATTTTTAAGAAATTTTGCTTTTTATAAAGCTATATCTCGAGAAATATTGGACCTAAATAGCTCTTTTAGGGCTAACATTTCAGTAAATTTATTCTTGTTTAAATAATGTTCACTTAAATTTTTTAGTGTTGTTAGCTTATGTTAGCTCCGAATGAAAAATTAATGTTTTTTTAAGGTTTTGAAAAGCCGCCATTTTGTATGCCCCCAACCAATACTTGGCAGACTCATCAATTTTGACTAGTAATTATACATAGTTTTTATTAAAGTAATCAAAAATTAGGGTGAGTTAACTGCCTTTTTTTCTTCCCGGCTCTTGTACTATACCGTTCTTTTTTGACAATTACTTCTTCCTTCCTTTCTTCTCTTCCTTCCTTACTTTCTCAATCCTTTGTCTGTCCGTCGCTCACTCTGGTGAGGATTTCTGAAAATCAAAAAATCAATCAGTTTTAGGCCTATCTTCTACGCCATAACGTGAGTCTCCTTTCTCGTTCTCATATTTCTTACATTATTCTTTTCCCATTCTCCATATTTTTTTCATATATATATATTTATAGTTTTAGGTATAGGTATATAAGTTAATACTCACACTGTAATTCAGATATAAGCCACTCACTATTTTTCATTGTCTGTCATATTGTTCAATTTGTAGATTCAATTTATTTATCTATTTTTTCATTTTTTTAGAGACTACTTGGACATCTTATATTATACAAAATCTTCATACCTACATGATATTATATTTCATCTTTCACTGTTTTCAATCTACCATCATCTAATTCCACGATTATCAATCAATTTTTTAACTATTCAATTATCTGTTATCAATTTTTTATCATTTATGATTCAATTCAATATTTTGTATAATTCCAAATTTGTTTGTACACTATTCCTTTTCAATTTTATGTTTCTCTAAATGTTGTTGTTTCTATTTTGTTCTATAGCCCTGATGAAGACCTGAAACTCAGGTTGAAACGTCGGCATAAAATAAATAAATATTGTTTTATGTTGTTCTTTGCTGACTGCACCTCCCGACAAACTTCTCCAATTATAAATAGGTTATGTATTGTATAATTAATTATTAAACTAAATTGCAATTATTGATGAAACTCGCGGTGGAAATTTGTATGAAAATTAATTTCATGTGAAATTTTTTCCCAAATTCTTACAAAAAATATTAACGTTTGTGGTAGATAAAAAA
This sequence comes from Halyomorpha halys, assembly GCF_000696795.3. Lineage (NCBI taxonomy): Eukaryota > Metazoa > Arthropoda > Insecta > Hemiptera > Pentatomidae > Halyomorpha > Halyomorpha halys. The sequence goes on along the minus strand of NW_027105652.1, from coordinate 1,161,512 downwards.
AAAAAAAAATCAGTTATATTCACATCTATACATGAATGAAGTAAAACATGTCTCGTGTCTTAATCTAATTTTTTTAGAATTATTCAATTACATTGTTGTTTTTTTTTATGAAAATTAGAAGAATATTAACTTTTAAAACATTAAAACCTGGTATGATAGTTATAGTGTACTTTTAGGATAAAGTATTATGCGTTCTTTAAGTTACAATTGAAAAAAAAAATTAAAATGGAATAAAACTTTATGAATGAAAGGATTTAATTAGTTATGAAACCAATGTACGTTATTTACCGTTATTATGTCCGTTTTTAGTGACCGCAAAACAGCTGAGCGAATGCTGAAGAGAAGAACAAATTTACTAAACTTGTTAAAAATAATAAAACTAAAACTAATCAGCAGTTGATTTTTTTTTTATTTTGCAGGAGCTCGTTAGGCTAAGGTTTCAAACGCGTATACATAAAAATAATAATAATAAAAATTTGGGGAATAGTAAATCCCTTTGAATAACGAAAGGGGAGAGAGGAGACATGAATAAAAGATGGTTGTAATGCTACTGTAGAGCGTGGATATAAGCCGTTCTCTCAATGGGCAGGCTATGACTACCCGATTCTTCACATTTTAAAATTGATAAAGTTGTATTCAATTTGATTTATGCAACATATACAATGCAATTTATTTATTCATGTTTTATTTTTTTTTCAGATAGACCGGAAAAATTAATAAATAAAAAAAATAAAGGTTGAGGGTAAATCATCACTGGATACAGTGCTCTTGTCTCTGTATTGTACGACGTATTCGTCACTTTAGGAGTATTGTGCACGAGGATATGACTTTAATGGACTCAAAAGTGACACGGTTTTTTTTAAATAGATGTTCAGTGTTATAATAAGGGGCTTGTAAATATTTTCAGCTTTTGCTACTAAGGCGCATTTACATATTTTTATATATTTTTCTTAATAGAATTAATGATATTAATCATTTTAGAGGTTAAAATTTGCAATAATATACACATCAACTTTTTTTTCCGATCCCTCTCTCTAAAACAGAAAATATACATGAATTAATAAAATGCATTATGTGAAGAAAACATAATTCAAATTGAGTACAACCTTTTTCTACTGGGGGTATTTGAAGGTCTAAATCAAATACTTATCTGTGGATTGAGATGTTTGTTCTATGGAGACTCGTACTTTAACATCTGAAGGTGAGGGGTCTCCGAGGGATTTATGATAGAATTAACGGAGTTACGGGTGTACACCTGAATTAAAACACTGGACACAGGCTCACAATAAAAAAATAAATCAAAGAAAAAATAGTCATCTTAGTGACAAAAAATATTTAATTTAAAAAAAAACACCATATTTCAAGATAAATTTGATATCCTTTTTAATTGTGTCTTCAAGAAGTAGCTATAACGTGATGAGAATTGGAGGATTTCATTAACTAATTTATTATACTAATAAAGTCTGAAGGAGCTATCAGAGGGTTTTACTTCCTACGATACATCAGTTGATTTTTTTTTTTTTTTCCGTTTACAGTTCAATCTATTCTCTACTTTTATTCCATCCAAACAATTAATTGAATAATAATACAAGTAGTAAATTAAAAAAATACTTATAAGAAGATTGGAATGTTTATAATTAACCCTATTACATGCCAGCATTACTCTTATTCCTCATTAAGTCGAAACATCCAACTAATAACTTCAAGCTTATAATTGGAGATTTCCCTCTAGAAACGTTCTAACTAACATTTCTTTACATTTTTCAGAGAAAAGAAAACAAATTGACCTAGTTAACATTTTATTATTTTTCAATTTTGAGGTACTTTCTTTAGTAATGAGGACGTATTCATTGATTCTTCCATCAACCGTCAGATTACGTCACCAAGAAGCTTTTACACTAAAACATTAAACTTATGAATGGATAAAAAAGTTTTAAAAATCTTAAGTTTAACAAAAATATTGTTATGAAAAAAATTTTATAGAATATTTTTTCTTCTATGAATTAATTTTTAGAAATTTTATAAAAGATAAATCAAAAAATTGTTTTGGAATCAATGAAATTAAGACAATAAAATATAATTCCAGCAAATAATTAGTACAATTTTGTATTCATTTTTCATGGACAATTTTTTCTCAACTTGTAAAAATATTAAAAATAATTATCTTACATGGAAAATAAGGCTCTTATTTAAATTCTAAAAAGAGGTAGAACAAATAAATACGCTGAAAATCATTTTGCAATAGTTAATAAAATGAATTAATTATTTGTTAAATCTGATTAAAAATAATAAAAAATCTTGTGAATCCACTCGGACAACATTTAAAAGAAATTTGGATATAAAATCCTATGCAAGAGTTGTTAATTGATTTTTGTTTCAAATGTTACAGTTTATAAATTTAATAATACTTGATTATTTATACGTAAATGAAATCTTCTTTACTTGCCCTGCTTTTATTTACTTTATATACGAAAAGTTAAAGGGCTTTGTGGTGAAGCATCATCAAAATTGTTGGAGGCAATTTAATGCTATTATCTTTAGAAAATAATTTTTTTATTATTTAGCATACGGTTCCCTATTTCATTACTTGGCTGGGAAGGGAACTCCAAAAATGCTGATAAGGATAAGAAAATGGTCTACTCGTTCAAAAGAAAATATCTAACTTTTATTTTTTATTGTCTTGAAAAAGTGATTCCAAAGCTTTATATTTTACCTTTTTTTTCATACATAAGCAATAAAGGCCTTATGAAACATCTAATCGGCCGTATTTTTTAAATGTATTGGCGAATGGTTATGACATATTCGGATTACCAGGAATTAAATAATCTGTGACTTAATTTGCTAAATCATAAGCACTTCGACTTGCCATTTTTGAAGAAACGCCGCTTACAGCTTATTAACGTTAAATTGCATTAAATATAAGTAATACATAAAAATTAATGATTTCCGTAACAACAGTTTTAATAGGGGGTTGAAATAAAGTAACGAATTTGGTTATTCTTTTGTAATTGAAACTATTTTAAAATTACTCTTATAAAAACAAATTAAGAATTACTTTTCATTAGGAGAAGAGAGAGAAGGCATTAATATTGGCAAAGACAGCAGGTAGGTCACGGGAAGATTGGGCTTATCTTGGAGCCGGGACATGCCGGCTTGGCAATTACAAGACTTCAGGGGCCTCTGTATTATCTTGTCTGCTTAGTCAACGTCTTGGCCTCTTATTTATCTTACCACGGTCTGTTTCCCTTCCTCTATTGCAGGGCAAGCTTTTGATGGAAGAACCGAAGAAAAATTGGAAAGACATTAATTGTTTACTTGCCCTATAATATGAAATATTAATTTAAAATCTACCCATTACTTTAGAATTTTTATTTGCAAATATGTTTTTCTTTAATTGCTGTTCATGACTATATAATATTTTAGCATTAATTCACGATATTAGATTTTAATATACGAAAAATACGAGCAAAACATACATGCTTCTTAATTTATTTTTTGCAACTTCAGGTTTTGCATTTCAATATACGTAGAATCAAGGAATTAAAGAGAGAGAAAATTACTTAACTGACAGATATTGAGGTAAAATATAAGTTTCAACTTAAACTAAAAAAAAGGGCAAAACTAATACAATTAAAACTGAATAAGGAATAGGACTACAAAGAAAGAATTCATAAAAAAAATCTTGTTGTATGACGTCTTGTGGTAGTAGTCAAAAGAGCCGAAAAAGGACTAGTTACTCCAAAATTAACTGTAATTTAAGACAATGATGAATATTACGTATTTGAGTATAATTCAATATCAAGTGTTTTGTGGAGGCGTTTCATAAAAGTATGCCTGAATGGATACAGTGCGTAATATTTACAAACGGTGGGCATATGTACGAAGTACCTAAGGAGAAATAAAAAACATATTTATTTAATGCATTTTTTTGCAGTGAGCATACTTTGAACTTTATGCATTAAATCAAACATATCTTTTATTCGTCAATTAATTTTGATATAGCTTCTTAAACAACAGAAAAGTAAAGTTCTAGACGGGCCATCGTTTCATTTGAACGGGTGGGAAATATGACAAAGCACATAAATTAAATTAATAGCTGTGTAATAAACCTAATTGTACCAATATTTTTTTCAATAAATTAAGTATATCAGGAAAAAATATTAATTAAATGATAATAATAAAATAATTATCACAATTTAAAAATAATAATTCAGTTTATTCAATAAAAATCGTAATAATCATTACTCAAACGGACTTAATCCACGGTTATTCTAACCCTCCCACTTCCCTTATACTGTAAAATGAGTCGAGAATATCAGATTTTGCAGTTTTTTAAATGTCCTTTCCTTATTTACCTAGATAATTAGGGGGATTTAGGTGGGTCAGAGGGTAACTATTTCCCTTTAATATTTCTGAGTTGAAGAAAAGTCTTAAGTGTTTCGGGGGCGAGGGTTTGGTGGGAATAGATTTTTTTCATAGACGCTCACAATATTATTCCACCTTTTTTTAATTGTATAATTATGTTTTGATACGTTCCGAGAACTAATACTCTGAAGCATGACCACTCTCGGTTAATTCTTTTTTTTTTACATCATTAATTATCAAAATTTAACAATTTCTTTTTTTTTAGTTTAATTTAAATAACTTCATTGCAAAAACTAAACAATGATCTTATAGTTAGCATTAAAACAAATGAACAAAACTAAAATTTCCTACAGAAAAACCTAGAAATGTGCATATTAATGCAGTAGCCCCTAAATGAGAAATATAAAATTAGTAACAACAGAACCTCCTTTTTATGATTAGAATTTCTGCCAGGGTTTTTTTTAACCCTTGTTGGTTTGAACAAACACTCCATTGGGCCGCAATAAACCGGAAAAATAATTGCTTTAATAACAAGCCACCAGACCACTTACTGAATAGGAGGCCCCTCACCTCCGGATTTTAAAAATAGTACCATTTAGAATGGATATTTCACAAGTAACAAATAAACATTACAGGTAACCTTAAAATATCAAAGGTAGTAAAAGGTAATACCCAACACGATTTATTCCTTTTTCACAGTAAAGCACTCACTAATTCACTGATTCTTTTCTGTTTTAGAGGGAAAAAAAAAACTTACTGAATATCCGAACTGGATGTGTTAGGACAATTCATAGTTTTTGTTTTTAGATTTAGATGTCAATACAGTCTAATAATTGGGTTTTTTAAATTAATTTGGTAAATTAGAAACAAAAAAATATACTTTAATTATATGTTCATTTCATTACATGTTTACGCTCTTATTATGCTATGCACATACTCAGTACCTAATTTATGCACATTTGTTTCATTTCGAGTTAGGTTAATAATTTTTTTTTTGTGAATAGTACTTTTCACTCTCCTTTTTGTAAAAAATTCCAAGTGGTCGAAAAATCTTCCTGCTAATATGATTTATTGAATTTTGGCCTATTCTTGTTGCACATTAAACTATGACACCTCTTTTTACGGGCCTTTGGTATGAATATAAATCAATATGTTCTTCTGATGAAAGATGAGCTGTGTCGATTCAATTTTATCCATATTTGTCCTGATGATGAATGAATCACCGTTAGAATGGTTAGTTATTTACTAATGTTTGAGAATCGATACCTTATAACAATGTTTAAATTACAAGAAAAATTATATCAAGTCTGTGTTGCAAACTAAATCAATTCGTCGATTTGTTGTTTTGAGAACTACTAGTCTGCTACTTTGAAACTCTAACAAGGTAGTTCTCACCATGGCCTAATCCTTCATCATTAATTATTGAAGAAATATTCCCCCAAAAAAATATCAGTGTAAAAGAACCTCGATTAAATCATCGATTCGGCTCCATCCAATTAGTCAGCAATAAAATGAAAATAAATGAATAAATTAAGTCTAGCGAAAATATTGATTGTTTAAAAATTAAACATGATAACTAATTTTGTGATTACCATTAAACATTGAAAAATCATTTTTATGAAAATAATTTGTATGATGTTTTGAATCGCATTTTAATTTGTACTGAATATATCGCACTAGTATTTCTAAAGTGACACAACGCAAAAATTGGTGTTTTTGAGTTATGACTATGAAAGAAATTGGTAAATATATCTTTATGAATCATCAAAACTGTATCAACCTAGTTTCAGAGCTTGTTCGCTAGAGGGCACTTGTGTCACTCTTGCTGCATTAATGCTATTCCCCCTCCATAGGCAAGAGTGTCACATTGTCAGTTGTCTTGAATTTTGAGTTGTGTCACTTTAGAAATACTAGTGCGATATGTGCCAAATTAAGATTGGAATTTTTTCTTTTATTCTCTTCTGATTAACCAGTTCTCTTCTCTAACTGACCATTTTTCGGTCACCTAGCACGAAGAAGGAAGATGCGGGTTTTATTAATGTAAAAATTAAATATTATTTGTATAAAATACAATTATTTTATGTATGAAAGTTATTTAACTTTATGGTGAAGTAAAAAGCCACAAATTGAGACCGAACTTAATGTTTGACTAAGCTGTGTAATTTAGCTTAGAACGAAAATAAACAATAGGAATAGTCACTGATGTATGTAAAGATTAAATCATGTAAGGCAAAGAGATGATTTCATATAGTTACTCCTCACAATATTTTATTTATTTTTTTACTTTGTTGTAAGGTTCTGTAGGATATTTTCATCTTTCGGATATCAAATTTTTAACCTCAATATAACCTATGATATTTCACCTCCTGCTGTTCTAATAGTTATTAAAGTTTGGAACATATAGACTTCATAAAAGTATTTACAAATTTCCAAAGCTTAAATAGGTTCTGATATGTTTGATACCTAACCTCTTATACTTCTAATTACGGTCATCTGCCTAACTAACAACTTTAGGGTTCTGTAAAAAAGACATTCTTACAAAAGTTACTGATTTTTAAATTTAAAATTTTAATAATATTGACTGAAGTTCCATAGTAGGAAACTAACTGAAATCTATATACTGCCTTTAAACAATTGATTAAAACGTACGGATTCTGCATCACCGTCTCATCTCAGAGAATAGAAGAGAATAGTTAGCTGACATATCTCTCAAACGAGAAAACAACTGAAAAAGGATTGATCGTTTTTTACTGGTGTACTAAGCTGAAGTAGCTTAACCATCCTTTTTATGGCAAACCTTAGTAATCTTTTCCTAATGCAATTCTAATAGCAAAAATACCTTCTTGCATCCTTACTTTCCTCATTCAGTACTCCACAATCCTATCTCTAAATATCAGATCTCAACCTGTTGATTTATACACACAGTCTTATAAAAATAGTACTTCTTCCTTTAGCAAATACATCATCATTCTTGCTTCCTCTTTTTTGGAATCCTATAACCATTTGATGATCAATCTTCATCAAGCCTCATATTTTTCTTTATATATTACTTATTCCTTCCCCTTCTTCATAATTAAACCACAGTATCGGTTTGAACAAATCGAATTTTTTTTTAATGACAAATACTATTAGATAATTCACTAGTAGTTTTGGTAAATATTCCGACAATGTTTGAATAATCAAATAAATCTTCCAGGAAAAGGGTCCTGTTTGTCCTGTGGGTTTGTTTCTGTTAAATATCTTGTGAATCTAGGTGTCAAAATATTGTAATCTTCATGATTCGAAAAAAGTCAGCGAAACACATTTTATTTTATATTTCTGATTCTTAGGTAACAAAATTATTTTAGTACAAAAAAAAAACAAAGCGAAAAAATTTAAAAATAACTCATCAAAATATTTAAGTATAAAGCTTATAATGATATCAAAAGCCTTCAAAATAGGGATTTTAACGGAAATATTCAGTTTATGCAAACACCAATCTCAGATTTAGACTCTGCAACCCAAAATCAAAAGTTAATCCCTATTTTAATGAAAGTTAAAACACATTTTTAGGTAATAATTAAAATGTGCCAAAAACTTTACGATTTTCAAACTATATACTTTTACTATTCAATACAAGAATGTATATATTTTTTTTTTTTTTGTTTTTTTTTACGAGGGTCAGTGGAAATCTTCAAAAGACACGGATAGGCCCGTACCTGTCCGTGTGTGGGATTTTTACCTACTAAAACCACCGCCCTACACCTGTCCATTCCTCTCCACGGTACCGCATTACGCTAGGCATTACTTCATGGAGGGAAATGGCTGAGTGCCGCCTCGCATTCTTCGCATAGTTTTCACGTTTCCATGCTAGTTACGTCTTCTAGCCCTCTCTTCCTCTCTTAACCTCTTGAGGACTACTGTGGTAAATATCTTCACTGCGTTCCAATGCAGGTCTGATAGTAGCAAACAGCTCATCACGTTCTCAGGTGTGACGTGTCCTCCACACACTCTCTCCAATTCACTTCTTTCTGCTGCAAAGCGAATCCAACACGTGCTCCGCGGTTTCCTCGACAGTTTGACATCCAGGGCATTCTGCGGTGTAGTCCAGTTTGAAGCGGTACTGGTAGGCTCTAAAGCATCCTTGTCCGGTCAACATTTGGGTCATGTTATAATCCACCTCACCATGCTGACGACCATACCACTTGCCCACATCGGGTATCAACTTGTGAGTCCACCTCCCGGAATCTGCAGCCTCCCAACGCTGCTGCCACTGGTCGATGGTTATTTTTCGCTCTTCTTCTCTAGAAAAGTGCCTGCTTCTTTCTTCAACAAGGAGTTCCACAGGTGGCATTCGGGCAATCACGCACACCGCTTCGTACGAAACAGTTCGAAAAGCGCTAACTGTCCTTAAACAAACTGTGCGATAAACTGAAACCATCTGTCTCCTGTATGATTTGGTAGCCATCGTTTCTTTCCATATCGGGGCTGCATATAACATAATGGAGGTGACAACAGTAGCCAGAAGCCTTCACCTACTTTATTTGGGACCTCCGACGTTTGGCATGAGGCGTGACAAAAAGGATTTGTGTGTGTGTGTGTGTTTTTTTTTTTTTGTTTTTTTTACGAGGGTCGGTGGAAATCTTCAAAAGACACGGATAGGCCCGTACCTATCCGTGTGTGGGATTTTTACCCACTAAAACCA
>NW_027105652.1:1137503-1148878 GCF_000696795.3 Halyomorpha halys | reverse complement strand
TTCTTCCTTTTATCGCTAGTTAAAGAAGGTGTGGTTACTGTTCCTTCTAATTTAACAGCATTCTTCCTTGGTGGACTTACCTCCTTCGTTTGGGTGTGGCCGTCTGCAGTTTCGATAGGGAGTGCTGCTGTTTCCAACTTTTCAAAATACAGTTGGATTTCGCATGCAAAACTCCTTATCTTGCCATGCACATTGTTCTTGGTGCGGATGAAGGAGAGAAGCTGTTTAATCTTGCTCCCAAGATTTTGCATCACCTCTGCTGTGGTAAGTCTTGTGGCATTAGATGCTACAATGGCCTAGTCTCCCACCATTGCAGCACTGCGGTCGTATGATGACGACGCCGGGGAACCCGCTTTCGCATACCCAATCGACGCCGGTACTGTGTGTGTGTGTGTGTGTGTGTGTGTGTGTGTGTGTGTGCGTTCGTGCGTGCGTGCGTGCGTGCGTGCGTGCTTGCGTGCATGTGTGTGTGGAAAATTTCTTATAGAAATTGAAATACTTTTTTTTCATTACAATGTTTTTATATTTTAAAATGTACTTTTAGTATGCTAAATTCAGTAAGCTATCCCTAAGGAATGGAAATACAACATAATTGTCCTGATTCACTAAAAGTGAAATGCTAACGAACGTGAGAACTGTCTATCCCAGGTTCTATAGGTACAAGTTCTATACCTCTATATTAGAAAAGAAGCTGAAAGAACTAGCGGAGAACGACTTAAAAGTGGAACAGGCTGCGTTTGAGCCTCAATGCCAGACCCAGGATAATATATTTTCCCTCAGAACAATCATTGATAAATCGTGGTAACGAGGAAAGAGTATCTGCGTGGCATTACTAGATCTAAAGGCTGCCTTTGATTCGGTCCCTAGACAAGAACTGTGCAGTGCTCTTTCTGGAAAAAAAAAACATCCCAAAAGGATTGATAGAAGTTATAAAATTCCGATTCCAAGGAATTGTAAGGATTAATGGAAGTGTCCGATGCCTTTGCAATTGAGAAAGGAGTAAAGCAAGGCGATAGTTTGAGCCCCCTCCTGTTCATTATTTATATACATTATTACTATGGATGAAATCCTGAAACTATTGACAAATGGAATATGAGGACAATCCTGCCCCAGGTAATGGTACTTGCGGATGACATTGTCCTCATAGCAGATACTAAACAGAACCTACAACAAGCTGTAATTGAATGGGAAGCTGGGCTGGAAAGAAAGGGGATGATCATCAGGAAAAGTAAAATAATGCATAAAGGCCAGGAACAGGAATACATTGCAGAGGTGAACCAATATAAATGGTAATACTGGTAATACACTTACCTAGGAACATCATCATCAAACATGATCAACATGAATGGAAAGGTTTCCCAAGAGATGTCCAATAGGTTAAAGAAGACAAATACAATATATTACCACCTCTGCAACACAGTTATAGGGAAGAGGGAGGTAGAGAAGATTGTTAAAGTACATATCTTCAAGACTATATACCTACCTACCCTCCTTTATGGAAGTTAAAAGTGGGTACCAGTCCATAAGCACCTAAACCGAGTTACTGTAATGGAAATGAGATATCTTCTTAGAGTCGCAGGCCGAACTAGGAGGGAACACATATGGAATGAGAGGACAAGAGAGAAAGTTGGAACTGTCTTTATATAGGATGCCATTGAAAAGAGGCAACTCAGATGGTTTGGACATCTCGTTTTCTTTTTTAAATATGTGTTTAAACTTTGTCACTTGGTTTACCTTTAAAATATAATACATAAAATGTCAACTGTTATAAAATCATATTCGCTCTTTAAGCCAGTGTTTGAAAGCGTTTTCAGAGAGTACTAGGATTTATAATAGATAGATGAATTTTTCGTTTTAGCATGTATTAGATATATAATGCATAGTCATTTAAGAACTATGAACTTAAGTTAAGAACCTAAACTTAATTTTTGAAAATAAATACGGCACCAACTTTTTTACGATCTTAAACAAATTCCGTATTATGTATTGTTTTATTCTTTGTAATGCATTGTGTTCTTTAAGAAAACTTAAAAACAACAAACCTAAGTTGAAAAAAAGAAAGAAAAGCAATAATTTAAGAAAAAAACTAATTTCTACCAACACTTTTTTTTCTTTTTAATATTCATAAGAATAAAAATATCAATTTTAAAGGCTATTTAATATTTTTAGCAAGCTTGATTCTTGAATATTATGTTGCCTTTATTTTATTTTTTTTTTGCTTTGCATTAGGGACGTTTAGATACTGAAATCATGTTTCTATCTTGATTACAACGAGAGATATAAGTAAGTAAAGTAAATTCCCCAATTTTTTTCAGGATTTCTCAGGAGCTTTGACATCTAATATATACAGGAGTCCAATAGCGTATAATGAGGGTAAATACAACATATATTTTTTATCAGAATCATAATGTGGAATCCTCTCCTTGATACTGAACAATAATAAGATTCATGTTGCATTTATTCATTATCATGCCTTAGCAATGTTATTATTAATTAAGATTTAAATAGATGTTATTGCTTGTGAGCTCCCCTCCTCCTCCCCCCCAGAAAATATATAAATCTAAATATAAGGAACGAATATTTCCTCTTTTAAGATGTTTCGTTTTACGAAGTAAAACATTATATGTTCGTTTTTGAATATCCTTCCTAAAAATGTAAAAATAGTTCTTTTTGTAATTCAATGATTTACCACAGTCTTCTTATTTCTTCAACTTTTCTTCTTTGTAAAAAGTTCATATTTCTTTCAGGTAAATATATCCAGGCCTGGAAGCGGGACATCGCCGTCTTAACCGCAGGTAAAGTCAAACTAACGCCGGACTCGAGAATACAGCTGGTTGGTGACGATTACGATCTCGAGATCGTGAGGGTAAACATCAACGACAGCGGAACGTATGTTTGCCAAGTGGGGGCCTACAAGCCAGTAGAGATAACCCATAGCTTCCTCGTGAAAGGTAGGCTCGCTTCTTTTATATTTGTAGTTTATATTTCAATAATTATATTAATTACCGTATTTATGTATGTAGTTAAGTATGCTATTAAGGGAATTTTGTGTTCAATTGATCATTTAATATTTAAGTTAAAGAAAATTATAGTAATAGAAAATTTTAGATGGAAATATTGTGCAGGATTTATGGTGCACAAACCGAAGTTGGGCAAAAAGCATATTTCTGAAACTTGTTATAGGATAGGTTTATAAGGAAATGAGTGTCATGTGGATTTTTGAGGAGAATTGCGAAATTCATTTGACGGATATATTTGAAGTTTTTAATCGAGTTTCTAATAAATAATAGACTTTGGTTTTGAGTAAAAAGTCATTAACGCATCGCAGAGGTGGAAGAAAGATTTTAATCTATATTCCTGAGAAATAGTCAAACGATAGGCTTTTAGAAAAGTAAATATTACAGGATCAAGCAAGAGAAGGTGTAAGGATAAGGTCAGTAAAAGGAGAATGGTCAGCGGAACGGAACTTTTATCCATCCATTGCAACTGGTTAGTTGGTTCAGCAATTCAAGTTAACAACAGACTGCTTTTCTCAGAATTTTATAATTTTTGGAAAAAGAAAATTTACGAATCATTTTCTCCTCTAAAATGAATGTATTTCAAGAAAAATTAATCCGTGAACTGTAAAGGCTTCAAGTATATTTGATATACTTTTCAAAAAGATATTATTAGAAAAAATTAAAATATCTAACAACTAATAACTATACATATCTCTCACCAGAGTTTAAATATTGAAATAATATAATTTTTTTTCTAAATCTTGCTTCTCAGATAGTAGATAGGTACAAGATTTTTTTTTTGTATTATAATTGTAAAATACCATTCTTTTTTTTATTTATTTTTTTTTTACTAATTCTGTGACACCTATCCAAGTTACCAATGGGATAGATCCCTTAGTGTGGTGGCTTAGAGTCTAAAGAGGTCTAAATAGAATGTGTTTGTGGTGAAGGTCATACGAGTACTGTCAGTTGGTTACCTGAGCCTGAAAGATTGGAGTGTAAAGAGGTTTCCCAATTCGAACAGCTTAAGCAGAAGTGCAGATAAACAACCGTAGCAATTTGGTAGATCCAGTGCTTAAGTGTTTAATAAGGAATATTGCGATTTTAGTTTCTGTAATATTAGCACCACTTGGTTCTCTAATTGTTCTATCTATTTAAACATTAGCAGTTGTGCTAAGCAAAGACCAGCAATGACACTTTTAATGTAAAAAAAAAAACTAGTTTTATTGAAAGAAGGTGCAATGCGAAGTTAAATAGAAATTTAATGTCCTTAAACTGATTAAGTACATAATCAGTCAACTGATAAGGAACACAGAATTTCCTTGAATATAAAAGTCAAATACAGTTGGGTATAGCAGTAATTTTATAAAATTTATTATGATATAATATCAACAAAAAAAAATCATCGTGTTTTACACTCACTTGGAAATAAAATTATAAAAAAAAATTTACATTTTGAATTATTTACGTGTCTATATATATATGTATATGTACATTACTTTTAAATGAAATAAAATCAAAGAGAAAAATAAGAGACAAAATGAAATAAAATGGGTAAATATATAAAATGAGATAGAAAACAAATAAATGAAAAGATTGCAAGGTTTGAAACATTATTCAGAGGAATAAAAGCGTTAAAAAATGTAAATAAATAACCGAAAAAAAAATTATATGAAAAAGTTGAAAATGTTAAATCTTGTTAAAACATACAGAATTTTATATGGTTTCCGTAAAATAAAATAAGTTACAGCAATTAAATAAAAATAAGAAAGCACTCCACTATAACACTACATAAACTAGACTAAATCATAAACAGATGGAGAAATGAATGAATATATAAAAACAGATTAAGTATAAATAATAAATAATACTCTAAGTAAAAATATTGTGAGGTTTGAAAATTTACTTAGATGAATTATAGTGTTAACAATAAGTAAATAAATAAAATAAAAAAGATAAATGAAAGTTAAAAATATTAAAAGTTTTTAAAACCAACAGAATTTTACTTGGTTTCAAATAATATAAGTAACAGCTAAAACAATATGAATGAACAAAAAATACAGAAAACTATGAAACTATAATAACAGCTCTGTAAAAAATAATGAGAGGTTTCCATTTTAAACATTAACATTGCAGGTCTTTGCTGTTGGTGAATTCTTTGGATTGCTTTTTGTATTTCTATTAAAATATTTGTTTGGATAGATTGGATGGGCTATGCGTCCTCCTGCAGTAGAAGAGATTTAAACAACCTATATATTTGGTTTTCATTTATGTAACAGTCTGATAATTTCTATATGAAATAATAAATAAGAGATGACTAATTAAATGTTGTAATGTATTTCACAAGATTCTAATATTTATATGCATAAACCTATTTTTACAATTAAGAATAACAATCTATATAAATATATCAGGATTTAATGAGTTCTGTTTAAAATTACTATTCTACCTATTATTTTAGTTATCATCTGAACGAAGCTCAAAGAAATTTTGTGTATCATTTCTGTAATTTCAGACTGTAATGTAGCATTCGTTCAATTTTACTTAAGCTGGGCAATATTATAGAACTTGATTAAGGTAATAACCCAACCCGCGATTCAATTTGTTGGCAACTTAATAATTCTTTTAAAATACTTGATAATTATTGTAAATTATAATAAATTGTTTTAAGGTTGGATTGGTAATGAGTTGTATCATTGTTGTAAGTTACAGGCTCCAAGTAACTTAACGGATGATTATTGTAGGGTTAAGCATGGCGAAAACCACACTTCCCGGTGTAATGAAGGTGGAGGTAGCTACTGAGGGTTCCAAGTAAATTCCACTCTAGCAATTCTCCTCCCTTGCCTGGCTGACTTCAGATAAAATTTTCACCTGGAAATTTTGGCAATACTATTTTTGCAATAATTGTTTTAATACTCAATGGTATTAAACAATCATTCAACACTCATGATCTCCTACCTATTTGTTAAGAAATACTGCTTGTTAAATATTTTTCTATCCAAAATTTTGATGTTTTACTTATTAAAACAAAACCGAATTAAACTCACTTTACTTTCTGATTAAGAAACGATGATATGCAGACTTGTATTGGTAATAGTGGAGGAACAAGTTGGGATGGCGGGAATCAAATCTATGAAGCAGCCAAACACGCTATATAGCTAAAAAGTTGTGTCGGAGCGCCGCCGTTCTCCCTCTAAAGCATATGTGGGCAACCCCCGACCCGTTGTATGATTTGATCGTGCCCGCGAGACATTTTTAAAAACCCAATTAAAAATATATATATTACACTACTTACTCATATTCTCAGAATCAAGTTAGAGAGCAAGCCTAATGGGGGCGCAATAAAAGATTATTCTACACTAGACGATTCTAGATCATTCCTTCATTTTGCATATATAAGCGGGCGGATGGCCCAAACTTTAGTTTCGCAAGATTTTTTAGTTTGCCAACATATGCACATGCATTCTTTCACTTGTATATATTTGATTGTTTGTTATTATTTTTTCTAGGAGGTCAGAAAAAAAAAGAAAAGAACTTTAGTTCAGTTCTAGTGCCGTCAATTTGCTTTGTGGCTTTGTTTGCATCTAAAGTGGTTACTAATTATATTTTTTATTAAGTTTATTAAACGAAAAGTAACCTAAAGAAACGATAAGTAGATGCAGAGGGTCGCCAGTTTCAAGTAAAATGGCCAGAAGAATTCTTTTTTATCTTGCACAATGGTAACCCTATTTGTTTACTGAGTAATGAATCCATTACAGTGATGAAAGAATTCAATATAGAGAGGCTTTACTTAACTGAGCACCCTATGCTCCATTCACTGACAGAACAAATAAGAAAAGACAAAATCCAGAAGCTTACCGCAAAAAACAGGTGCAAATGTTTCATAAACAAAGAACAAAACATGATAATGTTGTGAAAGCTAGTTTTATAGTTAGTTAAAAATTGGCAAAGTCATTAAAACCATTTGTCGAAGGAGAATTTATCAAGGAGTCTATGTTAGAAGTTTGCAGTGTGTCCCGAAAAGAAAAATTAATTTGGAAAAAATTAGTTTGTCAAGACGATCTGTTGTCCGACGAATAGAAATGATGGCTAATGATATCAAAACAATATTGGCTGAACGTTTGATTGGTTTTGAACCATTATCCATAGCATTAGACGAGAGCACCGATTTTTCAGAAACAGCTCAACTGGCTATATATAGTAGAGATGTTGATAAAGAGTTCACTGTTACTGAGGAATTGCTTGTTTTACAACCGATAAAAGAAGCCACTACAAGAGAGGACATTTTTAATGAAGTTCAAAAGGTATTCACAAGTTTTGGCTTGCCATAGTCAAAATTAGTTGGTGTATGCACATATGGTGCACCTTCTATGGTCAGCTTATGTAAAGGTTTCATCGCAATTTTGAATGAAAAAGCAACTGAATTAAATGTGCAAAAATATGATTTCATAGTACTTCGTTGCATTATCCACCTACAGAACTTGTGTTCTAAGTCCATTCGACTCCATAAATGAGATAGAAGATTTTATGCAAATAAAAGATAAACCACTATCTGTATTGAGTGACCCAAAATGGATAAATGACTCAGCATTTCTGGTCGACCTTACAGCCTATTTAAATGGTTTAAAAAAACAAGGCCAGTTAGTAAATGATTTATACAGCCATTTGAATGCGTTTCAGAACAAAATCCGCTTGAGGGAGGCACAGATGCTGTCTGGTGACAGCTACAATTTCAGTCTCTGTGTATGAAAATATTGCCGATGCTCAATATGCGGAAGAAATCAAGCTACTGTTGGAGTCATTTTCGATCAGATTTAGGGATTTCAAAACCATGGAAGACTGTTACAATTTATTTCCTACTTCAACAAAAAGTAATTTACACAATGCTCCAATACACTTGCAAATGGAGTTGATCGAGATTCAAGAAAACTCACTCCTAAAATCTAAATTTGAAGACGAGTTGTTCAATTTCTACAAAAAGTACGAGGGCTGTCCGGAAAGTAACAGACGTTTTGATATAAACAATTCTTTAAAGAATTTTTGCTTCAGAAAATCAATGAGAAGCTTTCCCTTGGAGTCCCACAGTAGCCATGACCTTTCTGTGCTGTATTCTTGGAGAAAGGTCGGTGCTGTAGCCAGTCTCTGTTTCTTATGGTCTTCTGTTAGGATTTTTGGAACCCACCGAGCACATAATTTGTGGCAACCAAGTTTCTCCACCACTTGTGATGCACCAAACTCGTCAAATTTGGGTAAAATGTTCCGACAGTTCTGTAATCGTGAAACGACGATTTTCACGAATTTTGTCATTGATTTGCGTTGCCAGGTCATGAGTCACAAAGCTAGGCCTACCACTGTGGTCCTTGTCTAAACACTGGTACGGCTATTTTTAAAATCAATCCACCATTGCCTCACTCGGCTTTCACTCATTATCACCTGCTCTTAAAAATCACAAAGCTGATGATTTCAATTTGCTGTTGTTTCGAGCCAACAGAAAACGAATCACAGACCGCACTTCACAAGTGGCGGGATTTTCCATTGCAGGGCACAATTTTACGACTCACAGAGAGAAAAGTGAGGAACACACAGTCCTCAGGATACATCAGCTGGATGCGTACTAAATGTCGGAACGTTCGGACACCAAGATGGCGGCTCTACCCTCACCCACCGCCACGATAGGCCAAAACGTCTATTACTTTCTGGACTCCCCTCGAGAAGATTGATTTGTGCGGTTGGTAGTACTTTTAAATGCGAACCGTTCTTGTCAATGATGAAAGTTAATAAATCAAACCATCGTTCAAGGTTGACTGACGATAATTTGGAAAATTCTTTACTTCTTTATATCAGTGGAATTAATCCAAACATCCATGGATTAATTTCCCAAATTCAACCTCAGGTTCCTCATTGATTTCGGTGTCACTATTTAACTTTCGTAGTTTGTAATAATGTCGAATTTCACGATTTAATTTAATATCTATTTTTTTCATTTCATTTTGTTATTTTAATAAATTGTCTTATAATTACAATGTTATATTATTTCATGTCTGATATCTATCGTTAAAAATAATGAACACTACTTTTAAACGTGACCCGCGAACGTATTAGCACATTAAAGTTTGGCCCACAACATGTAAAAGATTGCTTATACCTGCTCTAAAGAATAACAAATTAACAGGCAGTGAATAATTCGTTATCCTGCATTTTATATTTGTCAAAAAATAGTGAATACTATTAAACTTTCTTGGAGGTTATTAAGTTTAATAAATAAGTATAGTTCTTATTGACTGTTTTATTTTATGATTACAACATATGATTTTCACGATTGTCTATCACCGTGTAGATACCGATAGGGACAAAGCAGTGTAACGCTGTGAAGGTTCATTCAATGTTGTCGTGGGAATTGTTTTTTAGTGAATGTGAACATGTTTAACAACAGTGTATAATTTATCTTTTTTTTTTTTTCTTAGGGAACATTGATATTTTGTATTATTTTTACCCGTGTGAAAATTTGTTTCTCTTCTTAAGTAGTTGTGTTTAGAATATTTTATTGTTTTGTTTTTTTATCATGCAGTGTTTTATTAGAGAGAGTGTATAAAAGAAGATTTTTTTTTGTTAGTTCATACTGGATTTTTTCTTTAATTTTGCATGTTTTGTATATATTTTTATTTGTTCACGAAAACTATTTCATAATCCGGTAGAGGGGGGAGGTGATATGACAAGTTATGTTGTCTGCCTTAAATCTTTTGCAAGAAGTAGATACAGAAAAATATTCAAATAATGTAAATTAAATTGAATTTGGTGAATGACACAAATCTTCCTTGTTTAATTGTAATAATTTATTTCATATAATCAACAACAACGTTTCGGGAATATCCCATATCTTCAGGTTGCTATAAAACCAAATTCAACATAACTTATAACATGTGCTTACAACATTACTAATATATCATATATACATCCAAACTATTTACCTGATAAAAATAGTTTATATATTGCTAATATTTAATAATATTATTGTCATTTAATGAATAAAAAACGTTTTTACTATTAACAGCAATACATTTTTAGGAGAATAATTACCTTTCTGAAGGTTATCTTTCATTATGATAACAACCATATTGACTATAAACAATTATCTCCTACCTCTATTACCACAAAGATGAACAATTAAACTAAAATTAACAATTTTTTAAAAACAATTCAATATATAATAATGTAATTTCCAATGATAATCAACGCTTAAAAGGATGAAAAAAAACAAACAAAAAAATAAATGATTCATTACCCGACAAAGAAACTGAGCACATTTAGTGAGAATTAGATTTTCAGTCAAAGAGGCTGGAAATGGACCTTGAATGACAGACCTCTTCACTCCAATCTGCATGAAACATTCTTAACTGGCTCCTTCTGATGTTTTCAGTCCTAAATTGCTTTCTGTTTGAATTCGTTTTTTCTTGTCAAATTTAAATGCTGTTGAAGGATTAGATTACATCTCCTCTAATTAACAACTCCTTTCTTCATCTAAAGATACCACAGTTAATTACCTTAACTGAGGGCGGCTTTGATTCTATTAGAGCCTTTAGTAAAAACTTTTTTACGATTTATGATCCCACTGAGAATAGTCAATATTAAAATAAATTAAAATATATGTATATATGTATTTTTTTTTAAGATACAGATAGGCCCGTACCTATCCGTGTGTGGGATTTTACCAACTAAAACCACCACCCTACACCTGTTTCTCACCCTCCACGGGACGCCGTTAGGCATTACATCATGGGGGTGATTGGCTGAGTGCCGCCTCATTGTTTTAGGCTATCTCTTGGTTCGCCTATCTCTCTCTCCTCATTTCTTAACTTCTACATCACCTGTGCAGCAAATCGTTGGCCTGCCATCCAATAATCTTGGTCAAGAAGCATAATATTGACAATATTATTTGCTGTCGGGTCTGAGCGTCAAACTCGTCGGATGTCTCTTCTTTCTTCATGAAAGCGGTGTCAGAAGAAGAAAACGTGTTCTGCACTCTCTTCCGTTCCTGGCCCAATGGACATTCTCCAGTCTCATCGAGCTTAAACCTATACTGGTAGGCTCGGAAGCAGCCATGCCCTGTGATAAACTGGGTGATATAATAATCTACTTCCCCGTGGTTCCTATTCATCCAGGCCTCGATGTTGGGCACCAGCCTGTGCGTCCATCTTCCACTGAATGCCATATTCCTGCGACGTTGGCATTTTCTTATACTCTCCTTTATTAATTCGTATAGTCAGCACCACCAGTCACCTTGTATCTCCATGTATGGCCAATGTCTGAAGAATAAAACAAAACTCTATCTTTAAAGTAGTCAGTGAGAATTCTCATAAGATAGGCTGGCACCGCCAT